>NC_084989.1:25036982-25101982 GCF_963691925.1 Scomber scombrus
GTGTCTCTATGTGTGTGTATATGTGTGTGTGTGTCTATGTGTGTATATGTGTGTGTGTCTCTATGTGTGTATATGTGTGTGTGTCTCTATGTGTGTGTATATGTGTGTGTGTGTCTATGTGTGTATATGTGTGTGTGTCTCTATGTGTGTGTATATGTGTGTGTGTGTCTATGTGTGTATATGTGTGTGTGTCTCTATGTGTGTGTATGTGTGTGTGTCTCTATGTGTGTGTGTGTCTATGTGTGTCTATGTGTGTATCTGAGCAGCAGCAGATGCTCACCCATCATGGGAGAGGCTGTGATGTGGAACTTCAGACTGGGAACACTGGAGAGTTTCACCAACCTGCAGACGGACGAGGAGTCAGCAGATTAATCTCACAACAGACTGAGCCAACGTCTTTGTGTTACTATGGTTACAGCACAGCTCAACAGGGAAACAGTAAGAGGGAATCTGATGCTAAACAGACTGTGAATGTGTCAGATATCATGATATAATAACTCACACTGATGAAGCTCAATAGAAGCTGATCACATACTTTATATGACTGGGAGGAAACACTGAAGGTTTTCAGGGTATCTGCATGTTATTAAAGTAGAAATGTAATAACTTATAAAAAACCTCTTTAAGGAAAAATAAAACCTCTGCTGCCACCAACGATTCAACAGAATAGACTTTTGTTTACACAGTTATGAGAAATTTAAAAGCAGGAAAGAAATAAGCACAACACTAAGTTATATTATTATTTATATATGAATAAAGTTATTGTATTAAAGCTTCTACTAGTCATTACCACATGTGACTGTTGCACTCATTTAATATAATATAACATAATATATAATATAATATAATATATAATATATAGCATAATATATAATGAGACATATAATATAACATAATATATAATATAATATATAACATAATATATAATGAGCTATAATATAATATAATATAATATATAATATATAATATAATATATAATATATAATATAACATAATATATAATTAGCTATAATATAATATAATATATAATATATAATATAACATAATATATAATGAGCTATAATATAATATAATATATAATATAATATATAATGAGACATATAATATAATATATAATATAACATAATATATAATGATATATAATATAATATATAATATAACATAATATATAATTAGCTATAATATAACATACTATATAATGATATATAATATAATATATAATATAATATAATATATAATGAGACATATAATATAATATATAATATATAATATAATATAATATAATATAATATATAATATAATATATAATGAGACATATAATATAATATATAATATATAATATATAATATAATATAATATATAATGATATATAATATAATATATAATATAATATAATATATAATATAATATATAATATAATATAATATATAATATAGTATATAATATAATATAATATAATATATAATGAGACATAATAATGTAAAAGCAGGATGTTACAGTTGTAGTGGGTTAAATTGAGCTCATTATGACGTCATTTATAAAGGACTGTAACTAAAGATTAGTTTCATTATATTATAATAAATAACATAAACACATATAATGACACTCAGATCTAATTTAATACTTTAACTCCCACAATTACAGATATTTAAACACACGTTTAGACATTTTAAGGATCTACATCTTGTCCTCCTTCACTTTACACTGAAGCACATTTAAAATGAGGACAGCTGAATGTTTAATTAATTATTTATATGATCAATAAAATGACTTTTTCCTCCCAAATACGAAATAAAGCAGAAAATATTCACATTTAAGAATCTGAATCAGAGAATTTGGTCTTTAATTGTGACTCAGAAGAGTAGACGGGTCGTTAAATGATCGATAACTAATCAATGAATCAATGAATCGATTAATGGGTGAATGGGTCATGCTGTGTGTATGTGGAGCAAAGGTCGCAGCTAGCAGGCTAACAGCTGCAGGTAAACAGGGTCATAAAGAGAAGAACAGCTCCAGGTTTTAAACTAAATGACTCTTTCTTTACTTAATCTGTCTCTCTGTGATATTTAATAGTCACCGTTTGATTGACAGGCGACACTTTGTTAGTTTGTTTTGATTCATTTTAGCCTCCTGTTAGCTCCCGATGCTAATGCTAAAAACGAGCTAAAGTAAGATAAACAAACATCAGCGGACGTTTAATCACCTTCTGGTTTTTAATAACCGCCATCCAGCGAGGCACCGCAGCGCCACTGCAGCCATTTACACCCGGAGAAGGAGGTCCAGAGAGCGGGGGGGACGGAGTCAGAGAGGTCGGTGTGAGACTGTGGACCAGGCAGAGCCGAGAGGGGACAAGCAGAGCCGAGAAGAGCCGAGTACAGTCGAGAGGAGCCGAGAGGAGCCGAGTGGAACCGAGAGGAGCCGACAGGAGCGGGCAGAGCCGAGAGGAGCCGAGAGGAGCCGAGTACAGTCGAGAGGAGCCGAGAGGAGCCGAGTGGAACCGAGAGGAGCCGACAGGAGCCGAGAGGAGCCGACAGGAGCGGGCAGAGCCGAGTACAGCCGAGAGGAGCCGAGTGGAGCCGAGAGGAGCCGAGTGGAACCGAGAGGAGCCGACAGGAGCGGGCAGAGCCGAGTACAGCCGAGAGGAGCCGAGTGGAACCGAGAGGAGCCGACAGGAGCGGGCAGAGCCGAGAGGAGCCGAGTGGAACCGAGAGGAGCCGAGTACAGCCGAGAGGAGCCGAGTGGAGCCGACAGGAGCCGACAGGAGCGGGGTAGAGCCGACAGGAGCGGGGTAGAGCCGAGAGGAGCCGATTACAGCCGAGAGGAGCCGAGAGGAACCGATTACAGCCGAGTACAGCCAAGAGGGACCGAGAGGGGCAAAGTAAAACCCTAGAGGAGCCCTATTTGCTTCTTTAAATCTTCTTTTTGTTATCATTTTTTGTTTTCTTTTAATGTTTTTAATTTTTAATTTTCTTTCATTTTTATTTTTCGTTTTCTTTCATTTTTTCTATTCTTTTGTATTTGCTTTTAAACTTTGTCTTTTTTATTTTAATATTTTTTATATTGTTTTATTATTTCCTTTATTTTTTTTATTTTATTTTGTTCTTCTATTTTTTTATTCTGCCTTTTTTATTTCTATTTTTTTTCTTTTTAATTATTTTCCTTTAATTTATTTACACTTAATATTTTTAACTGTTTAATTTTTTTTATGTATTATTTTTTGTGTTCTAAAAAAACTTTTCTCCTCCTTTTATTTTGGTCTTTTTATTGCTACTGTTGTTTTTTTATCATCTCAAAACAAAAGCAGAATGTCAGACCACAAACTTTATTTAAGTAACAAAGGAAGAAATGTTCTTATGTTGAATCTTGAAATAACATTGATTTAAAATCATTATCATCATATATAGACACACACACAATGATAATTTGTGTCTAGTATGTTTTTTCCATAATTTTTAATTATCACCAAATGATTAAGATTCACTCTAGGTTGTGTGGAGGTTGTAGAAATGAGAATCTGAGTCTGAAATAAACTGAATGAATTATAGAACTATTAATAATGTTCAGATTATTATTAGAGGGACATTTTTCTGAATGTGACAATAAAGACAGAGAGGAGAGAGGAAGGAGAGGAGAGAGAGGAAGGAGAGGAGAGAGAGGAATGAGAGGAAGGAGAGGAAGGAGAGGAGAGAGAGGAGAGGAGAGAGAGGAAGGAGAGGAAGGAGAGGAGAGGAAGGAGAGGAAGGAGAGGAGGAGAGGAAGGAGAGGAGAGAGAGGAAGGAGAGGAGAGGAAGGAGAGGAAGGAGAGGAGAGAGAGGAAGGAGAGGAAGGAAAGGAGAGAGAGGAGAGGAGAGAGAGGAAGGAGAGATAGGAAGGAGAGGAAAGAGAGGATGGAGAGGAGAGAGAGGAAGGAGAGGAGAGAGAGGAAGGAGAGGAGAGAGAGAGAGGAGAGAGGAAGGAGAGGAAGGAGAGGAGAGAGAGGAATGAGAGGAAGGAAAAGAGAGAGAGGAGAGGAGAGAGAAGCACATTGAAGGTCCGGGAAGGAAGAAGTTTAGCTTATTGATGCATTAATAGCACATGAATGTTAACTCTTCATTTATGGATCTTTGGCGCCATCTGGTGGTAGAAAGATAAACTGCATGCTGTCAGTTTAATGAACAGATTACAGATTTATTGATCTAATCCTTTTTTTGGGTGAATGACGTGATGTAACCCAGTGTCAATATTAGTAACTGATAAATCAACTGTACTTTACAATAAGGCTCCTTTTATAGATATAAATGTTAATGATTCATTAATAAATGGATAAATAAACTGAATGAATTATAGAACTATTAATAATGTTCAGATTATTATTAGAGGGACATTTTTCTGAATGTGACAATAAAGAGATCAAATGAAAGCTTCTATTATTATTGATCATACTTTTTTTATTGGACATAACAGGTGATACAGCAGTTACATGTATTTCTGCCTGAGTAACACAAACATACAAATGATCAACTTTACTTGGTAAAAACACAAAAACAGCAAATAAGAAACATGTGAAAAGATTAGAAACAGATGAATTATCCTGTAAATGAGCTTTTTATTGTGGATATTTAGTAAGGCGCTAAACTGTCAGCTGTTTGTCCTCTAATATTCTGTTCACATACAGCCAGAGCTGCAACTATTAGTCCATTCATTGATTATCCATCAACACTAAATCAGCACTTCATCATCATTTTAGTCATTTTCAAGCTTTTCTTTGTCTGACATGATAAAAAACTGAATATTTGATGTTCTGGACTTTAGTTCAGACACAATGAGACATTTAAAGACGCTGCCTTTGACTCTGTGAGATTATAACCAGCGTTTTAGGCAAGACAGCTTTATTTATATAGCACATTTCATACACTGGGTCAATTCAATGTGATTTACATAAAAACTAAATATTAAACTGTAAAAAGAAGTTAAAACTAAACAGTAAAATAATTTTTTTAAAAACAATATTTTCACTGTTTTCTGACATTTTAGAGACAAAGCTATGAATGGATGAATCATCATGTTGATTGACAGCTGTACATGCACATCCAGTAGAGACACACATAAAAACATGTTGGTTTCTGAATCCACTATATGATTAAAAAATCAAGTCATTGAACAAGAAGCCCAAAAAACCAAATAAGAGGAGAAAGACCAAAGTTCCTCTCTAGGCCAGCAGATACTTACTGTCATTATGTGTGTTATAGTTAGTGGCTAAACTCTTCCAACATGTTTAAAAAGCTCGGTCACAACTTGACGTTTCAGTAAACTTTGAGCCGCTGGTGGTTTTCTCTCTGAGAGCTTCTGAGTTTCACTTTGGGTGTTGGACTTGAACATTGACTGAGACTCATAAGGATCAAAGCCACGACCTCCGAACCTCCAAACAGTCCTCTAACAGACTGAGATATCTGCTCTGAGAAAATCAGCTTCTGTTTTACAGCTTTTTAAATGTGGATATATGTGACTGACTAACTAACTGTCAGTCATGTGGAAACCATGTTGGCTTTAGAAACTCTATTTACAACCAGTGAGAGATCAGGTTGGTGCTAAATAACATGAGAACGTTTCTCTGACAGGAGGAGACTCTCCTTCCTACAGACCACACAGAGACACTGAGGAACCAGAATAAAAGAACCCAAACCCAGCACACAGAGGTTCAGTGAATGTGGTGTTGAAGGTGTGGAGGTGGATCAGTGTGTCAGAGGAGACTCTGTAGAAGGACAGAGTGCCAGCAGGACAGTCCACATATACTGCTACTCTGTTAGAGGAGGAGGAGGAGGAGGAGGAGGAGGAGGAGGAGGAGGAGGAGGAGGAGGAGGAGGAGATGGATGTTTGTCTCTTATTGTGATGGACAGAGTAACGACCATCAGAGCAGATCAGACTCCAGGACTGATCGTTAAATCCAAACCAACAGTCATCACTGTTTCCTTTCCTGCTGATTCTTCTGTAACTCACTGATATATAAACGTTTCCTCTCCTCTCGACCTCCCAGTAACATCGACCAGTCAGAACATTTCTACTCAGCAGCTGACAGACATCAAATCTGTCTGGATGATCAGGATATGACTGATCCTCATACACATGTGTCACCTTCCTGTTGTTATCAGACAGTTTGAGGTTTCTGTTCATTGTGTTTGGATCCAGTTTGAGTTCACAGAAATCTGATGAAGAGAACGAGACACAATACAGCTGCAGTTATTGATCAGTTATTGATGAGTTATTGATCAGTTATTGATGAGTTATTGATGAGTTATTGATCAGCTATTGATCAGTTATTGATGAGTTATTGATCACTTATTGATCAGCTATTGATCAGCTATCGATCAGTTATTGATGAGTTATTGATGAGTTATTGATCAGTTATTGATCAGTTATTGATGAGTTATTGATGAGTTATTGATCACTTATTGATCAGCTATTGATCAGCTATCGATCAGTTATTGATGAGTTATTGATGAGTTATTGATGAGTTATTGATCAGCTATTGATGAGTTATTGATCAGCTGTTGATGAGTTATTGATCAGCTATTGATCAGTTATTGATGAGTTATTGATGAGTTATTGATCACTTATTGATCAGCTATTGATGAGTTATTGATCAGCTATTGATCACTTATTGATGAGTTATTGATGAGTTATTGATGAGTTATTGATCAGCTATTGATGAGTTATTGATCAGCTGTTGATGAGTTATTGATGAGTTATTGATCAGCTATTGATGAGTTATTGATGAGTTATTGATCAGCTATTGATGAGTTATTGATCAGCTATTGATGAGTTATTGATCAGCTATTGATCAGCTATTGATGAGTTATTGATCAGCTATTGATCAGTTATTGATCAGCTATTGATCAGCTATCGATCAGTTATTGATGAGTTATTGATCATCTATTGATCAGTTATTGATCAGCTATTGATCAGCTATTGATGAGTTATTGATGAGTTATTGATCAGCTATTGATGAGTTATTGATGAGTTATTGATGAGTTATTGATCAGCTATTGATCAGTTGTTGAATCAGTGATTGATGAGTTATTGATGAGTTATTGATGAGTTATTGATGAGTTATTGATGAGTTATTGATCAGTTGTTGATCTATCATCTGTTTCTAACCCGATGTGAGTCGCACATGCGCGGGTGAGTCGGCCATCTTGGACAGTAATGTACGGCAACACCACTTGGACAAACTACTGTTACAGGTTGGATAGATGTGTTTCATTCAGGAGGAAACACACAAATAACTCTTCTCACAGAGCTGCAGCATTAATTCTGAATCAGCAGTTTGTGAACATTTAGTAGTCTGTGTTTAACCCTTCACTCTTCCTTTCCTTCCTCCCTCCCTCCATCTTCTTTCCTCCCTTCTTCCTACCTTCCTTCCTTTCTTTCCTCTGCCCTTCTTTTCCTTCGTCCCTCCCTCCCTCCTTCTTTCCTCCCTTCTTCCTACCTTCCTTCCCTCCTTCTTTCCTCTGTCCTTCTTTCCTTCCTTCCTTCTTTCCTTCCTCCTTTCCTTCCTTCTTCCTCCCTTCCTTCCTTGACTTGAGGACAACAGAAACGACTCAAACAGAAAAAGCTTCTTTCGGCTTCTACCTCAAACACCAGGAAGAAGAAGACAAAAGAGGAAGAGCTGATGTGGTAGTTCTGTTTGATTTCATTAATAATAATAATGACTAAAGGTTACTTGTGTTTAAATGATAGTATGTACGGTTGTAGAGCAGAAATATGTTACGCTGCTACTTGTTGGTTCAGGTTTCGTGGTCAGATGTAGAAAGCGGGTCGACTGAATAAAGTGTTTGTTCCGAGCGGAGCAGCCGAACATAACTGTCCAAGATGGCTGACGCGACTCAAATCAGGTTATTGATCTATGATGACATCATCTTCATCCTCAGTAGGACACGCGCACACACACACACACATACACACAGATACACACACACACTGTAACACATAAACACAGATACACAAAAACACACACACTGTAACACACACACACACAATTACACACACACACACACACACTGTAACACACACACACAAAAACACACACACTGTAATACATACAGATACACACACACACACACACACAGTAACACACACAAACACACTGTAACACACACACAGATACACACACTGTAACACACACACAGACACACACACACTATAACACAGACACACACACACACACACACACACACACACACACACACACACAGACACACACACACTATAACACAGACACACACACACTGTAACACACACACACTGTAACACACACACACACACAATGTAACACCCACACACACACACACAGTAACACGTACACACAGATAAACACACACACTATAACACATAAAGATACACACACACACACACTGTAACACACACACAGATACACACTCACACACACACTGTAACACATACACAAACACACACACACACACACACACACACACAGTAACACAGACACACAGATACACAAGCACACACACACACTGTAACAAACATACTGTAACACATACACAAATACACACACACGCACTGTAACACATAGATACACACACACACACTGTAACACACACACACTGTGTAACACACACACAGATACACAAACACACACACACTGTAACACTTACACAAATACACACACACACACAGATACACACACACAGATACACACACTATAACACATAAAGATACACACACACACATATAAACACACTGTAACACATACACAAATACACAAACACAAATACACACACACAAACACACACACACAGATACACACACACACACAAACAGACAAACACACTGTAACACATACACAAATACACACACAGACACACAACTACACACACAAACAGATACACACATAGTAACACACACACAAACACACACACAAACACACACACACTGTAACACGTACACACAGATAAACACACACACTATAACACATTAAGATACACACACACACACTGTAACACACACACACACACACACTGTAACACACACACACACTATAACACACACACTGTAACACACACACACACAGACACACACACACACAGATACTTCTAAAGCTAAATAATAATAATAATTGAAGAGCTCTCATTCTGACAGACACTTAAACACAACACAGAGCATCTGACATGAACTCTCCTGACCCGGTGTAACTGTAACATGTCAAGTAGCTGCGTGTCTACACATGTCCAGCCAATGTAGTTTCAATCATCCAATTCTGTGGATATTTTGTGACACTTTTTGGTTTTTTCCAACTTTACATGAACGTCGAGTGTATTATTGAAAACTACATTAGCTGTACATGTGTATACTTGTTATATTTGTTTAACTGGAAAAGCGCCTCAGCAGTTCAAGTGCATGACTGACTGCAACTGCTGCTGGAAAGCTAACACGTGGAAGTATGCTAGTAATGCTTATTAGCTCGTGAGAAAGCCACGTGACAAATGTTTCTTCACAATGCATAAATGTCGTATGGTTTTCATTTAGTGTATTTTACAGACTTACCAACACTTCCAGTACACTTCTACTGCACATTAAGCACCTCATTACCGTCCGCTATGTCGGCACAGACACCAAAGGCAAGCTACGGTAATGTAAAGAACACTTCCTGCGCAGTTTCAAATTAAAAGCATGGCAAAGGAAGTCACTGAAAAATAGCGGTTCGTCGTTTTGTCTGAGTTCTAGTATTTCAGTCTGTTGGCTGTACTTTTGTTTTTTAAAGTCATTCGCCAATTTATTCTGCTTTTATTTATTTTTTAATATTACTTTTTATTATTATTATATAACTGGAGCCTTTCTCAATTTATCTATGAAGCACTTTGGTCAATAGGTTATATGTTTGGTTTTTTAAAATGTTTTTTTAAGTAACTTGAATGTAACTACAATGCTAATTCTGAATTCATCATATAAAAATCACATTTGCATTTACATATTAAACTAAAATATTATCAGTAGTATATCAGTGATATTTTAGTATCAATATTACTCCTACAGCAAATGGTTTACTAATCTAAAACTCTGTTTGGTTTGCATTAACTTATTGTCATGCATACATGTAAACATGTCAAAATAAGACAAAGTTGAGTTTTGGCACTTTGGGGCATTTAATAGACGCCCCGCAACCCCCCCTCCTTTCTGATTGGTCACTACTGTCTCCAGGTCAGAGCCAATCCGAGGCAGAGTATGGCGGGTCATCATTGCTTGGTGGCAGAATTTGATTGCGGATCCAGATGTCAGAGAAAAAAGAGGTAAGTTGAGGAACAGACAGATATTTAAATTTAAATGTATTGAACAGCTTGGGAGTAATTCTGATAGTTTAATGACTTTTTTTCTTTTTTTTTCTTTTAACTTTATTTTCATTTCCGTAATATACAAAAAACTCTTAATAGGAAACATGTGCATTATTTTTACATTTCGTTGCAGTTTCACTCAATTCCCACATGAAAACTTAAAGAAGAAAATTATTATTATTAATCCAAACTATTGAGGGGTTATTTTCCCATTTGCATGAATGGATGTGATATTTACCCAAAACTATGATAATATGACCAGTTCTGAAAATTCTTTGGTAAGATTATCTTTATATAAAAGAATCTGATGTTTATCAAATGGTGATATTTTCTATTTTATTACCTATCCATTCAAAAACATCCTGCCAACAATGTGATGTCACTGTACAAGAATAAAAAAGAAGTTTCACAATCCAACATGGCTCAACCTCAAATCCAAACCTTTTCTTTAATGCTTCTGCTGCTGGATGATAACCATTCATCATTTTAAATTGCAATTCTTTGGCTTTTGGGCTGATGGGCCATTTCAGATATTTTGTAAATGTGTTTATAATGTTTAGATTACTCTCTTATTCTAACGTTTGTTGCCCTTTATGACCATAAAAAAGGTTCTGCATGAACATCTTTCGTATTATTTTATTACTGCATTTTTTATCAGTACTTAACATTTGTTCAGTTTATATCTGGTAAGACTATCTGTACACTGGAATGAGAGAGAGTATGTTTTATCAACTGTATTAGTGGAACTGGAATAGCTTTACATATGTTGCTGTATTCCCTATAAGAGCACTGCATAATAAATGTTTCATTAAAAGAGTTGAGTTGTAAGATTGAACCATGTTCATCCAACAGATCAGCAACAACACTTATTTTCTTATCACACCATTTTTGATTGTATAAGGTTTTTCTATTTGATGTAATTGCTATGTTGTTCCACAATCTGGATCCATGTGGACTCAAATTGTGGGTAAATATCATTTTCCAGTATTTTAACACTTGAACACATGAAAATTTGACAGTCTTAAAATCACATTGTAACAAAAATTCAAACCCTCCTACTTTAAAAAAAATATTTTATCCAATTTACTCTAAACATCCCTACCATTGATTCTATATCTAGTGTTTTTAAACCTCCTTTATTAGTATCTTTGACAAAATGTGAGTTTTTAATATAATGTACAAGGGAGAATGGAGGCTCTGTTCCTCCACCAGGCGTTTAAAGTGACCAATCAGAAAGGAGGGGGGGTTGCAGGGCCGTCTATCACACACACACAAACACTGTAACACACACACACACAGGAACTGACACACACACACACACACACACACACACAGACAGACACACACACAGACACACACACACACTGTAACACACACACACGCACATAGACACACACACGCACACACACGCACTGTAACACACAGTAACATACACACACAGTAACACACACACACAGACACACACACACAAATACAAATACACACACTGTAACACACACACACACACACAGATATTTAATGTTTTATGACTTTTTATTTATTGAGTTCTTTTATTTTTTGTGGTGTTTTTGTTGTTCTGTTCTGGTTTTTAGTCTGAATGTTGACTTTATGCTTCTTGTCTCTGTTTGTTTTGTTTTTTCTGTTTTTAATTCTTGTTTTATTTCCACAATAAAATAAAAAATAAAAATAAAAGCAGACTTACACTTCCTCAGACCTGGTGTCAACCATCGGACTCCAGCAGGCTGCAGGCTGAAAGGAGGAGGGGGGGGGGGGGGGGGGGGTTAACTTTCAACACTTACAGGAAACTTCAGTTAGAAAGAAGAAAAAGTCAAAGATTCAGTTGAGATCTGTGATCAGCTCTGACAGAGAAAATGTTTCCAGCTCTTCCTCCTCTATCACACATTGGGCCAGATGCAAGAACCACTCGTACGCACAGATTCGTTCTTAAAGCATGCGTACGAGTGATTTACGAGGATTTGCCGCATTCACCAATTTTATCGTATTTTGGATTTTCTCTTAGGTACGAACAAAATGTACGAGTGATGCAGACCTGTCGTACCTGTCACGCACAACCAACCTGCAGTCCTCCAAAGCAATAAAACACGACTGTTACTGTCTTATGGCAGCGTGCCAACGATATCATGTCTTTTGGGGGAACTCAATTTTTTCCGGTGGGGGGGGGGGGGGCTGACATCATACACTATAAGCAAGATATGATAATCACTTAATGAACACATAACACCTCCACACGGGTACCCTCATCTCCAGCTTCTTCTGCTGGCTTGCCCTGCGTTGTCATCCCGGGTGTTAGCAGGTCTGTGCTGACAGCAGTCCGGCAGCAGGTGTAACATCAGCAGTTGAGCTTCAGAATCAACTGACTTGGATTTTCTTTTTAACATCACTGTATGCTGACTACCACTTAACAGAGAAATGAATAATGTCGATCCGCAGGCTGAGCGATTATTATATTGTCAGTATTTTAGAGACCCCTGAGTAATGGGTGTGACCTACAGGGGATGTAGAGAAGGGGGGGAAAGTGTATACTATGTCCCGTTCATTAAATTACACTTCTGAATCCATAATCATGATGACATTACTCTGTTTGTAAAATTATTAGGCTATTTAGTATAAAGAAGTAGGCTATTTAACAATGTAGGTAGATATATCAGTCATTTGAATTGACAATTGAAACTATGATATAATGCAAGCTTACAATATAAATATTAGCGGCCGAAACTACAAAGCGACTTGTCCACCATATAAACTGACTATTTATTAATAACTGTTATTCATTTAATTGAAATATTGCTTATTGAAGTAATAGTTTAACTCCCTGGCTGATGACATCCTATGGCATAATTCATGTTAAATCATTTTTGTTTTTATTTCCGTGACGGTGCAACAGCTGAGACAGCGTTCACAGCACGGGTCATTTTTCCTCATTCTTTGTCTTTCTCAGGACCTTTAATTCCACTAACACTAAATAATAATATGTGTTTCTGTTGATCTATTTCTGAGAGCGGGACCTCAGTCTGAGAGCTCTTAAAGTTCTTATTCTTAGTCTTTAGTGCCATTTTCATGAATGGAGCTTCTCCACAACCTGCCGGTCGTCTGACCTTATTTGGTATTTTGGGGCGTCATTCATGTTAATTTACTATTCTCGGGAACGCGCGTTTATTTAGAACAGGTGGGATTCATCATGTTTACGAAGGTCATTTACGACTGTTTCCTGGTGATACGAGTGTCTGGTGAATCCGACGTGGAACACTCGTAAATTCCACCTCACAAAAAAGTACGACAGATTTAAGAAGAAAAATACGAACATATTCTTGCATCTGGACCATTGTCTGTCCATACCTGAGAGTGTCCAACTGTCTGTCCATACCTGAGAGTGTCCAGTCTCCAGTGTGGATCCTCCAGTCCAGCAGACAGGATCTTCTCTCCTGAGTCTCCTGGATGATTGTAGCTCAGGTCCAGCTCTCTCAGATGGGAGGGGTTGGAGCTCAGAGCTGAGGCCAGAGAAGCACAGCCTTCCTCTGTGATCAGACATCCTGACAGGCTGCAAACACACAAAACAACACACATGTCACACAGTGTGAGAGTAATGCTGTGTGCAGTCACATACAACAACAAACTGTCTCCAAACTAACTCACTAAAAGATGAAGTGAATCAGGGAGCTCCAGAAAGTTGAGCATCCAGCCAGATGGGAAGATTCAGCAGCATGTTTTTACCTCGTCATTGTGATCCCAATGTTCAAAACATTCTAATGTGTTTATGAAGAGTGAAGCTTTTGCCAAAAGGAAGAATAAAGATGCACTTTTATCACAGTGCTATGTCAACTTTTCAGGTTTTTTTAAACTCCACAAAATCAAGGAGCCTCCTGATATAAAATGTGACTTCACAGAGGTTCATCAAAGTCTCCACCAGACAGACTAGTCTGCTCTTTAGCCTGAAACTGCTGCTGGAGGATCCCTGTGAATACTTGGCTGTGCAGCTCCAACGGTTTTTACACACATTTAGAAGAAATGTGGGGAATTCTTCATTTTACAGCTCTGCTAATTTGTTGGAAAGTAGATGATAATTAGCAAATAATGACCAACTAGTTTCTGTCTAACTTCTGCAGGCCAGTAAACTGAACAACATTTTTAACCATTTACATTCTCAACTATTTCTGAATCATTTCAGCACATCAGTCCAACTTTGGACCAAATGTACTAAATGTCCATTTTTTTATTGTAGCCTCCATAAATGACTAATTACAGAGAAATACAACTTTTTTAGTAATTTTGAGGCTCAAAATCAAAACATTGGCAGGTTGTTTACATCCAATATCAAGTCAACCATCAGAGACACTTTGAGCATCTACAGACAGCGTCTCATACACACTGAGAGAGCCTGGCGTACTTATAAGGAGAACAGATACGGCTCCAGAGGGAACCGAACACCCACAGCTCTGAAGATGAAGCTCAGATTCATCGAGTGGAACCACTGGTTGGCCAAAAAACACTGTGATGGTTGGACGCCTTTTTAAAAGCACCACTGTGTTACTGAAGGTGTAAAAGTAGGACATAAACAGGCAAGAAATTAGACTTTCAAAATGTTCAACTAGTATCTTGATTCTTGATTACTGTGGTGTATAAGACAGAAACTACATGGAAATGATCCTGCAACAGCTCACTTAAATGCCATGATATGTGAGGTCAATTTAGTTATCTGCTAATTATCACATGACTGTTCAATTTACAGACCGGTACAATGAGATGTTAGCCAAATCTATAAAATCATCAGTGGTGTTTAATAATTCAACAACAAAAACAAAAGAAAACAATAAAATCTGCATAGAAAATAATTCTCTGCTGCTGAAGTTTAGAAAAAACTGGTTTGACAAATCACATCAACAGAGACAATCCTACACAGGTTTAATGTTTATCCTCTGAAGTAAGTCAGATTTGAAATGTTCATCAGTTGAACAGGTTATAAATGTTTTGTGTTTGTTATGTACATTGGGATCTACTCTAAAGACTAACGTAAAAAGGGTCGGTGTTATGAGCAAATGCTTCAGCCTTCACCTTTTTCGTCAGAAAATGCTTCATTTGTTTATTTATTTCACCTTTTGGTTGACAGAAGAAGAAAACAAGAACGTGTGATTATTTACTTTATTATACGTGTATTCTAAACTAAACAGGTTGATGAATCCTGACCTGAGAGTCTTCAGTGTACAGTGTGGACTCTCCAGTCCAGCAGAAAGCTGCTTCACTCCTGAATCCTGCAGGTTGTTGTTACTCAGGTCCAGATCTCTCAGACTAGAGGACTGGGAGCTGAGAACTGAGGACAGAGCTGCCCAGCTTCTCTCTGAGAGGTTACAGTCAGTCAGTCTGAAGAGACAATAATGAACAAGACAACAATATTTGTGTTGAAATAAGTCTAAACTTTGATGATATATAATCTCTGCCAAGCACCAGCTAGGAGATGTGACAGTTAATAATAAAGTAATCAGAATAAATAGTAATACAGTAATTTAAATCACATGGAACCAAAGCATGATGAGCTTCTTTATATCAGTCAAAGATGATATCTGTGTGCTGAACTGTTCATGAAGTTAAAGTAAAGAAACATGTCAGATTTTCTAAACTGTGAATCAGTTGAAACAAACATGATCTGACCTGAGAGATTCCAGTTCACAGTGTGGACTCTCCAGTCCAGCAGAAAGCTGCTTCACTCCTGAATCCTGCAGGTTGTTGTTACTCAGGTCCAGATCTCTCAGACTAGAGGGCTGGGAGCTGAGAACTGAGGACAGAGCTGCACAGCTTCTCTCTGAGAGGTTACAGCCACTCAGCCTGGAAAGGAAATATGAAGAAACAGAAAACAAGCAAGAAGTTACTTATTTTAAAGACAGCAGAATATTTAAATTATGGTGAATAAATCAAAATATCTGTGTACTTACAGAGCTTTGTTGGAGGCTTTGACCACTGGCAGCAGCCTCAGAAGAGCCTCCTCTGAAGCAGAGTATTTCTTCAGGTCAAACACGTCCAGATCTTTTTCTGATGACAGTAAGATGAAGACCAGAGCTGACCACTGAGCAGGAGACAGTTTATCTGTGGAGAGTCTTCCTGATCTCAGGGACTGTTGGATTTCCTCCACTAGAGAATGATCATTCAGTTCATTCAGACAGTGGAACAGATTGATGCTTCTCTCTGCAGACACATTCTCACCGATCTTCTCCTTGATGTACTCGACTGTTTCCTGATTGGTCTTTGAGCTACTTCCTGTCTGTGTCAGCAGACCTCGTAGGAGAGCCTGATTGGTCTGCAGTGAAAGACCCAGGAGGAAGCGGAGGAACAAGTCCAGGTGTCCATTTGGACTCTTTAAGGCCTCGTCCACAGCACTATGGTAGAAACGTGTCTCTGCAGATTCTTGTTCAGTTTCAGACTTTTGGGATGTTGTTTGTTCTTCTTCCAGCAGATTGACTCCAGACTTGATGAATGTCAGATGGACATGAAGAGCAGCCAGAAACTCCTGAAGGCTCAGATGGACGAAGCAGAACACCTTGTCCTGGTACAGCCCTCTCTCCTCTTTAAAGACCTGTGTGAACACTCCTGAGTACACTGAGGCTACTTTGATATCGATGCCACACTCTGTCAGGTCTGATTCATAGAAGATCAGGTTGCCTTTATGCAGCTGCTCAAAAGCCAGTTTTCCCAGAAACCCAATCATCTTCCTGCTCTCTGGACTCCAGTGTGGATCTGTCTCAGCTCCTCCATCATACTTGATGTTCTTCAGTTTGGCCTGAACCACCAGGTAGTGGATGTACATCTCAGTCAGGGTCTTGGGCAGCTCTCCTCCCTCTCTGCTTTTCAACACATCCTCCAGAACTGTAGCAGTGATCCAGCAGAAGACTGGGATGTGGCACATGATGTGGAGGCTTCGTGATGTCTTGATGTGGGAGATGATGGTGCTGGCCTGCTCCTCATCTCTGAATCTCTTCCTGAAGTACTCCTCCTTCTGTGGGTCAGTGAACCCTCTGACCTCTGTCACCATGTCCACACACCAAGGAGGGATCTGATTGGCTGCTGCAGGTCGTGTGGTTATCCAGAGGCGAGCACAGGGAAGCAGTTTCCCCCTGATGAGGTTTGTCAGCAGCACATCCACTGAGGTGGACTCCGTAACATCAGTCAGGTTCTTATTGTTGAGGAAGTCCAGAGGAAGTCGACACTCATCCAGACCGTCAAAGATGAACACAACCTGGAACTCTTCAAACCTGCAGATTCCTGCTTCTTTGGTTTCAGTAAAGAAGTGATGAACAAGTTCCACCAAGCTGTACTTTTTCTCTTTCAGCACATTCAGCTCTCTGAAAGTGAATGGAAATGTGAAGTGTATGTCCTGGTTGGCTTTGTCTTCAGCCCAGTCCAGAGTGAACTTCTGTGTTAAGACTGTTTTCCCAATGCCAGCCACTCCCTTTGTCATCACTGTTCTGATTGGTTCATCTCTTCCAGGTGAGGCTTTAAAGATGTCTTCTTGTCTGATTGTTGTTTCTGGTCTGTCTGGTTTCCTGGATGCTGATTCAATCTGTCTGACCTCATGTTCATCATTGACCTCTGCAGTCCCTCCCTCTGTGATGTAGAGCGGTGTGTAGATCTGATTCAGAAGGGTTGGGTTTCCTGCTTTAGCGATCCCCTCAAACACACACTGGAACTTCTCCTGCAGGTTAGACTTGAGTTTACGTCGACACCTGCCAGCAGGAGTTCCTGAATGAACAAACAACAAATGAAATCAATCAGGTGATTCTACAGTAAATTGGTAGAATGTAAACATTAAACTGCAGATGTTTATGTTTTCCTCACTATGAAATCTATTCAGCTAATCGGTTGTGGACAAACAGTTTCTGACTGTTTTCAGCTCAGAAGAATTCATAGATCTGATGCAGATGTGTGCAGCATATTAACAGCAGAGTTTGAAATATAAACCTCTCCCTTGTTGCCTCCATTTCCTCTCCATCATTTTAAATCTGTTAAAATCCTCTTACTGCTCTGCAGACGCTCAGCCAGATTCTCCTGCTTCATTCTCCTCAGGAAGTGCAGTGTGATCTTCAGAAATGCATCTCTGCTTCTCCTCCTCTGCTCTTCCTCCTCACCGTCCAACACCTCCTCGTCCTCACTCTGACTCTCTAAGCATTCTGGGTTATCTGGACTCAGAACCTTCTGCATCTTCTTCAGCTCGTTCTTCACAAAAGTGACGATGTTCTCCTCCAGCAGCTGGAACAGAATAATATATGAATGACAAAATCAAACTTAAATCATGAAGCAAACATCAGATCCATGTTGGACACACTGACAATCCACTGGTCTACAAAGTGCAGCATGGAGATGATTGTGAACACAATAGATGTAAAAGTAGTTGTTGTACATGTACAGACCATAAATATGGAGTCCAGCTGTGTTTGATGCTGCTGGGCAGACTGACCACTGGGAACCTCTGAGCTCTCCTGTTCCACTCTGTGGAGGAATCATGAAGAATGAGCTCACATTATGTCTGTCCACACAGAGACAAACACAAGCTAAAGGTCCATCAAGTGATATTTGGATATGAACAGAGAATCAGATGAGTCCCTGTAGTGGTAAAGCTTTACTAGTCCTGCTGATCCCACTGAGAATCAACAGCTCAGAGTCACTTTGGTTTAGTCCCAACAGCTCTCACCAACCCTCCATGAAGCTCTCCCTCCCTCACTGCACACTGCTGAAGGCAGCTACAACCAGTGTGTGGTTGTATGAGACTGGTTGTACTGGGCAGCTCCCAGTGTCAATGTGTCTGACTGTGTGAGTGTGAACGCTGCTCAGAGAACTTTGTCTGAGTCAATAAACGTTTAAAAACAGGACACTTGATAAGAGTGATGAAAACATCATTATGTTTTTATCTGTTTGAAATCCTCACCTGTGATCATCAGAGTGGCGTCCATCTTTGAAGGTATAAGGATGACCCATAGACCAATCACTGTTCATAGACACACAGCTGGGTTCAGGTTGGTCCAGCTTCCTCCTGATAGAAACACAAGATACATTCTGCTCAGCACCCAGAACACACTGACACTAAATCTGTCAGTGATTTAATACACCTACTGTACACAACACAGTAGTATCCAGCTAGTTATGGACTGAGCCGAAAGGCAATAGGGCGAGGACTCCAGAAGGGAGTCCTGCCCTTGCCTGGAGGCAAGGACCCTATTGTTTTTGTATCGTTTTTTATTATTATTCTATCGACACTTTGCGCCTCAATTTGACCCCCTAAACCTGCTCCAAAACTCACCAAATATGAAACGCACATCAGGTCTGGCGAAAAATTCGATAAAATGGAAAAACAAACAACGTCGAACTCTCTAGCGCCACCTAGAAGCACTAAAACGGCCACTACGCCTGATAGGAATATCGTAGAAAGATCAAACCAAAACTACATTTTTTGTCTTATCAAGACCTACAAATCACACGCTGACACCCTGACCTAAATCCAACAGGAAGTGCACAATTTGCTGTTACATGTGGAATTTTCGACGATTCTTGGCCTGCTACAAACGCTATCTTGTCCGAGGGCGTTCATCGTGGCGGCTTCAAACTTAAATAGCTGACTTAGCACACCCTGCTGCACAAAAGTTCTGAACAACTTTTTCATTACTCGTCCGGTTTGGATTTTAGAAGCCCTCAAAGGTCAAGTGCCCAAAAACCCTGGCCAAAACGCTCCCATAGACAATGAATGGGAGGAGAGTCTAATGCCACTTTGACCCTAAATTTGACCACCTAAACATGCTCCAGGACAGACCAAATTCAACACGCACATCAGGCCTGGCCATAAATTTGATAAAATAGAAAAATTAACCCCAAAAGTGCCAAAATTGGCTCTCTAGCGCCACCTAGAAACAGTAAAACGGCCACTACGCCTGATAGGAATGGCGTAGAAAGATCAAACCAAAACTCAATTGTGTGTCTTATCGAGACCTACAAATCACATGCTGACAACACTGACCTAAATCCAAAAGGAAGTGCACAGTTTGCCGTTACATGTGGGATTTTCTACAATTTTTCAGGCTTTTCAAAATATATATATTATTCCTGCATACTTTCAGTTACAGACTCCATTCAAACGTCAAAATGTAGCCACAAGTCTCATCTATAGATGTGTGTAATTTGGTCTGGCTATGTTTTATACTTTTTGATCTGCGGCCCGACATGTGCACCCTGTTCCTCTCCCATTCAATCCGTACTATGCCTGCTGTCTGTGCATGCTCTGTTGTCATGCACTCCAGTCGTTAACTACCATGGCAACGACTGTGTGTGTGTGTGTATGCAGCTGGCTCAGCCAGGTTAGTGTGCCATTTATTATTATGTTTCTTCAACCGCCTCTTTGCGCCTTAATTTGACCCCCTAAACCTGCTCCAAAACTCACCAAATGTGGAATGCACATCAGGTCTGGCCATAAGTTCAATAAAATGGAAAAACAAACAACGTCGAACTCTCTAGCGCCACCTAAAAACAGTAAAACGACCACTACGCCTGATAGGAATGTCGTAGAAAGATCAAACCAAAACTCAATTGTTTTTCTTATCGAGACCTACAAATCACGCGCTGACACCACTGACCTAAATCCAACAGGAAGTGCACAGTTTGCCTTTAAATGTATGATTTTGGATGATTTTTCAGGCTTTTTCAAAATATATATATTATTCCTGCATACTTTCAGCTATAGACTTCATTCAAACGTCAAAATGTAGCCACAAGTCTCATCTATAGATGTGTGTAATTTGGTCTGGCTATGTTTTATACTTTTTGATCTGCGGCCCCACATGTCCACCCTGTTCCTCTCCCATTCGTTCCGGACTATGCCTGCTGTCTGCCCATGCTCTGTTGGCATGCTCTCCAGTCGTTACCTACCATGGCAACGACTGTGTGTGTGTGTGTATGCAGCTGGCTCAGCCAGGTCTTATTGTGCCACCCAGGGGAGGAAACTTGTCATGATAGTTCAAGTTTATTGACTGTATTATTATGATTTTAGATATCTGTGCAGTCTGTCAACTATTTCACTGACATTGCTGTCAAAGTCTAGATCAAACACGAATTACATGAGCATGAACTACAAACATATCTACAGGTTTCACTGGAAATAAGTTCCTCTCCTGTTTGACTCATCAAAGTGGCAGTTCATTTCAGTTGCTCAGTCTAAATGTCTACACAGACAGAGAGAGAGATTGTGTGTGTAACGTGTATCTACTTATTGCAGTGTCCAATAAATGCCGGGTCTGAATGCGTCTAAATGCACCCGACGGAAACCTATCCGCTTCGCCGCGGCCCGACCTGCGCAAGGGGGCGAGGTCCCGCCCAACGCTGCTCGCAGCTTTAATTTTATATGAATTCACTGTTAACCTTAAACATGATTAACTGTATGAGTAGAGCTGGGTGGAGGCTCATTTTAATACAGTATAGTAAATAAAAGGTTGTGGGTGTGTTTGTTTTGGGTCAGTCAGCGTGCTCGCTGGGTGGTGAAACCAGTGGCTGCAACATATTTAATAAATATCAAAGTATAATGATGCAATCATTAAACACAACCAATGAAGTTTCATCTTTAATTTCCTGATGTTTTAAAGACATTTCTTGTAAACAGTGATGAGGGGCCCCGGCCCTCGTACCCACTCTAACATTCACTGTTCTGCTCTCAGAAGAATTTTCATGATTTAAGGTACTTGAAATGATTTAATTAATGTATTACATTAAATGTATGGTAAGAAATTCTGCATAAGAAACACACACACACACACACACACACACACACACACACACACACACACACACACACACACACACACACACATCTGATCTGGAATTTTATTTTTAATTTTATTCTTCTCTTCTCATGCTCACGAAAGGGTTAGGGTTAGTTGTGCTAAAAGTAATTTGAGAGAAACTAAGGTTTGTATTGTCTTCTATCTGAGTTTGGCTGACCGTTTAACTGTGATAAAGTACACGAAGTACATAACTCGCAGGGAGAACAGTACATTCACACTGATCTCTGTCCATCATCACTATGAAATGATCATCAATCAATAGAAATGATAGTTTGAGAAGTGAATTCTTCTTTCAAACATGTTGAATTTGAACAGTTTTAATAAAAACAGCAACAAACTGAAATGATCTAATTACCAACATTATGGATCATTATGGATCAGAAATATCAATAAATGATCCAAATCTCAAATAATTCAACTGAGAACTATTTATCCTGATTCAGGTTTTAACTCATATTGTCCAATAACCTGATTTTAATACTGAGAACTATTTACTTTTAATCAGATGAACGTTGTTGTTTAAAATCAATCAAATCATATTTGGAGCGGTCGCTCTGAAGGACTCACAGCTGAGTTCAGGTTCAATCACCAACACTTCCCTCCAGGAGAGATTCTGGATTATTGCAGTAAAATGTTTCATTTTGCAGTTTTTCTCATAAATTATGATCAAATCTGAAAAGAGAAGTTTGATAAAAACCTTCAATAAAAACATTTCAAACTGAGTCAGTTACATTTAATATGTAGTGACAGTTTACCTTGTTGCATCCAGATGTTGTTCTTTAAAATTAATGATTTCATCCTTTGACCAATCACTCTTCATAGACACACAGCTGGGTCCAGGTCCAGGTCCAGGTCCAGGTCCAGGTCCAGGTCCAGGTCCAGGTCCAGGTCCAGCAGAGTCTGGTCTGTGCTGCCTCCTTGTTCTTCTACACAACACACACAGAGCTTTGAGTGTGAATAATGATGGTGGAGAACAGTGATGGACAGTTAGAGATCCTCATCTCACCTCTGAGCTTTGGTCTGGCTGTCATGTTCCCCACACAGAGAGCTTTTAGAGGGAGGGACTCCCTCCTCTCTGTCCTCACTCTGATCCATGCTGCTGAAGTCACATCCACATCAGTCACACACACTTTCTACCTTCATCTGGAGAGGAAACACAGATCATCCTTTACATCATTTCTCCTGTCACATCCTAAATATCAGCTGCTCCTCCTGTGATTGGCTGTTATTCTCTGTTATATATCAGTGTGAATGCAGCCAGACAGCAGTGTGAGGCAGAGCATGCTGCCATCAGCTGCTGTACTTCTACTATCAGTCCACTAGATGGCGTCATGAAGCTGCAGTGAAGTGAAGAGCAGCACACATGATGCATGGAGGAGGATTTACATTCACTGACAGGCAGAAGGACTGAGAGCGACTACAGAGTCTCTGCACAAAATGACTTTATGCAACAAACAGCAGCAGATTATTTGAGATGCAACAACTGTGATGGAATTTATTGCATCTCAAGCCTTCAATATAACATTTCATCATTTCCCCTCTATCAACATTTAAACATTATTTAATTAACTAACACCTAATATTCACTTTTAATGAGTCTGTAAGTTTCCTGTAAAGGACTCTAATTAAAGTCATTATTTATATGTAACATAGAGGCTGTTATACTCATATTCTTCCAGCTGATTCATTCATTTCAGTTTTTTAGTATAACATTGTTGTTGTTGCATTTGAGTCATTTTCTACTGAAAGCTTGTAATTCAGATGTTTACACTGTTTAATAACTCTTGATAACAGCATCTAGACCTGGAACATGCAGACAAAGACCAAAGATTACAGTTTGTACTTTGACGTCTAAAAGCAGCATGAAGGACTTCCCACAGTTCTCACATGACTTATAGAAGCATTTGGAAGGATTCACATCATTGACTTCAGTTAAAGTACAAATAGCATCCTGTAAACATACTCTATTACTAGTAAAAGTCCTGCATCCATAATGTACACAAGTATTATTGGAAGTAAATGTACATTAAGTATCAACAGTAACTGAGTGTGATGCATTAACATGTAGAGCTTTATGTTGGAGCTACTTTTAACTGTTTTTATGTAGTTTCATCGATAACAGTGAGTGTTACTCTATATGCTCACTTTTATAATGATGATCATTTGATTGATGGATCTGTTTTTATTGATGCTGTGATGTTATACTGAAGACACTGATGTCTGAGGCTAACTTCACACTTTATCCTATTTTATAGACGGATCATTTCTTTTAACATTTCAAATCTGAATCATAGCTGTGGAAAAATGTAGTGGAGTAAAAAGTCAAATATCTCCTCTGTAATGTAGTGGAGAGGAAGTATAAAGTAACAGGAAAAGGAAGTACAAGTACTGCAGATTGTACTTCAGTACAGTACTGTAGTGAATGTACTATAAGTTATAAAAGCAGATGGATCCTTCCAAAAAACTCATAAAGAGTTTCAAACTAAATGAGTGAGTCTCAATAAAGAGCTTCAACACATTTGATGACACGTTTCCATCAAGAAGCGACACTAGTTCATGTTGGAGGAGTGTCAATAAGATGAGTGCTGTCTTTGTGAATACTACAGTATTTATTGAATAAAAGAAGTGAAGCCCCTCACCCCCCTGCTGGCTCCACATCAGTCCTGTAGTATCAATAGAAACAGTCTATATTCAGCTGTAGACACACACACTCACAGCTGTTCTCCAGCGGCTGTCCGGTGTTTCGGTCTAACTGGTTACCGTGTTAACTGGTGACTTTCCAACATTTCAAGATACGTTACGAGAGATGAATGAGTCTTCTGAACACAACTGAACTTACATTAATGGTTACATACTTAGATATTAAAACACCGATAAGTATGTAGTTAAAAAAGGATTAAACTACAAAGCCGTTTTTAGGGAAGTCACCAGTTAACACGGTCACCAGTTAAACCGTAACACCGCATTTAGTGTGCCAGACAGCGGGAAGAGCAGCGGGTCATCTCCGCCTCCTCCACAGGCTGATAGCCGTCAGTCATCAGTAAGTGGAGGGACACAATAATAACAACACTGTTCAACTACTGACCATCAACTCACCTCAGCTGCTCCTCCACACTCACTCCTAAAACACTCAATGGCGGGAAAGGTTGCAGCCGTTAGTTTGAGTTCATTTTTAACAACCAAAGTGCAGATTTGTGCTGTTTGTGAGGAGCTAAACTAACAGCAGTCAGCACTAACAACACGAACAAAGAGACATTAAAGTGTAAAAACACAGAAACTGTCGGTTACATTACCTTCAGACGGAGAAAAGTATCTGCAGCACGATGTCAGAGAAAGTGAAAGTAAAGTGTGAAGAGGAAGAGGGAGGAGCTGGCTGATGACTCTGATCCCTTTGTTTCAGAAACATATTGTCTCTATATATTCCATATGTTATGTCCTATTGGATTTGATTTGTAACATCAACTAGAAGAAAGTCTGGATGCTTCCTCATAAATACTTCATAGTGAATAAGGTGAAGGAAGTGATAAATATGAGCCTGCTAATCACTACATGGTGAAAAGAAAACTTCTGGCAAGACTTCAGTAGATTTACAACCATGTTCATAGAGATTTTACTTTAAGGTGGGAGAATGTAGTATTTAGTTTTATCAGAGAACATAGAAAGAAGATAAATGAGTAATAAATGTGTTGATCCTGCTGGCAAAGTTCTACATTTATGTAAATTCAGCAATAAAAAAACTCAATTTGCATTTTTCCTCCAAGAGACTGAACAAGTAAATCTGATCTCTGAATCCAAAAACAAAAAGTCTATAAAAACCCTTCATGTATGTTCACCTTTGAATATCTTTGTGTAATGTACCCGAGTATTCCTCTGTCTATATCCTTTATATACTGTTCTGTATACTGTGTTCTTTTACAATAAAGATTTCTTTAAAAAAAGACTTTAAAGAAAGAGTGTGGAGAGGAATTGGACAGCAAGTATTTTATATTTGTAGTATTATGTGACTAAAGTTGTAAATAGAACATATATATTCATCCTTGTTTCTTGTAATAACTTTCAAATATAACATGAACCTCTCTTCATTTTATGACTGTTGTTTTTTCCAAATGAAAAGATTTAAAACATATTCGTAGGACTACGTGTTATTCCACTGTACTAAATACTGTTATTTGTACCATAAATGACACATATTGCTGATTTCAGAGATATGTAACTGTATAAGAACCAAGGCTGATCCATCCTGTCTCACTGTCCTCACCATCAGCCAGAAAAGACTCCTGTATCCATTATTTCCAGTGAAATAAATAAATAAATATCTCTAATAATAACAAAACATTTACATCTACTTACACTACTGTAACGTTAACAAGCTGCGTTCAACTCGCCTTCGTTTATAGATGTTAAAGTAACAGCAATGTATATCTTTATAAGTCACTTACAAAGTCATCAATCAGCTCAATGGATCTTTGTCCTCTTCTGTTAATGGGGAACACAACCCCAAACTTACCCCAATATCACATCATTCTTCTCACTTCTTTATCACATCAACACCACATTTACAGGACTATTTGCAGCGCGCATTAATATTGCCGCCACAACAGAGGTGATGTGTGTTAAGTTCACACATTGAAATTTATATTGAACTCAACTGACTTACAAACCTGAGCTATAATACTGATAACTCATAAAATTCAGTTGAAAATTCATAACTATTGATGTTAATTGGAAGTTAATTATTGTGACTTATTCATCAAATCCCTTTTTTGGCTTAATGACCAGTGTCAATTTGTGTAACCAGTATTTTTTTCTTTTTCTTATTTTTTTCCCAACTAATCAGTTTGATCAATGAATCACCTGTAAAACATCTTCAGCTTTTATATCATTAACTGGACAAACCCTCATCAATGTGCTGATTATCATCTTTAGGAATAATTATTGATTAATGATCAGTACAGTTATAATGTATCTAGTAGCTAGTATTACTCTTCATTAATGGATATTTGGCGCCATCTGGTGGTAAAAAGGTAAACTGCATGCTGTCAGTTTCATGAACACAGATTACATGATGTGCTTTTAAATGATAAAATATGTAAATATTGTTATTAGAATGGTACTAATGACTTATGTGAAATGCTCCCAAACACAAGGGACAGAGAAGAAGAGAGAAGCTATTTCAACAAAATTTCCAACAACACATGGAGGCTGTTAGCTCACTTTTTTATTGGACATAACAGGTGATACAGCAGTTACATTTATTTCATACACTGGGTCAATTCAATGTGATTTACATAAAAACTGAATATTAAACTGTAAAAAGAAGTTAAAACTAAACAGTAAAATAATAAAAACACAATATTTTCACTATTTTCTGACATTTTATAGACAAAACTATGAATGGATGAATCATCATGTTGATTGACAGCTGTACATGCACATCCAGTAGAGACACACATAAAAACATGTTGGTTTCTGAATCCACTATATGATTAAAAAAACAAGTCATTGAACAAGAAGCCCAAAAAACCAAATAAGAGGAGAAAGACCAAAGTTCCTCTCTAGGCCAGCAGATACTTACTGTCATTATGTGTGTTATAGTTAGTGGCTAAACTCTTCCAACATGTTTAAAAAGCTCGGTCACAACTTGACGTTTCAGTAAACTTTGAGCCGCTGGTGGTTTTCTCTCTGAGAGCTTCTGAGTTTCACTTTGGGTGTTGGACTTGAACATTGACTGAGACTCATAAGGATCAAAGCCACGACCTCCGAACCTCCAAACAGTCCTCTAACAGACTGAGATATCTGCTCTGAGAAAATCAGCTTCTGTTTTACAGCTTTTTAAATGTGGATATATGTGACTGACTAACTAACTGTCAGTCATGTGGAAACCATGTTGGCTTTAGAAACTCTATTTACAACCAGTGAGAGATCAGGTTGGTGCTAAATAACATGAGAACGTTTCTCTGACAGGAGGAGACTCTCCTTCCTACAGACCACACAGAGACACTGAGGAACCAGACCAGAACCTAAACCCAGCACACAGAGGTTCAGTGAATGTGGTGTTGAAGGTGTGGAGGTGGATCAGTGTGTCAGAGGAGACTCTGTAGAAGGACAGAGTGCCAGCAGGACAGTCCACATACACTGCTACTCTGTTAGAGGAGGAGGAGGAGGAGGAGGAGGAGGAGGAGGAGGAGGAGGAGGAGGAGGAGGAGGAGATGGATGTTTGTCTCTTATTGTGAAGGACAGAGTAACGACCATCAGAGCAGAACAGACTCCAGGACTGATCGTTATATCCAAACCAACAGTCAGCACTGTTTCCTTTCCTGCTGATTCTTCTGTAACTCACTGATATATGAACGTTTCCTCTCCTCTCGACCTCCCAGTAACATCGACCAGTCAGAACATTTCTACTCAGCAGCTGATCCCAGTAATCAAATCTGTCTGGATGATCAGGATATGACTGATCCTCCTTCACACGTGTCACCTTCCTGTTGTTATCAGACAGTTTGAGGTTTCTGTTCATTGTGTTTGGATCCAGTTTGAGTTCATAGAAATCTGATGAAGAGAACGAGACACAATACAGCTGCAGTTATTGATGAGTTATTGATGAGTTATTGATCAGCTATTGATGAGTTATTGATGAGTTATTGATCAGCTATTGATCAGTTATTGATCAGCTATCGATCAGTTATTGATGAGTTATTGATGAGTTATTGATCAGCTATTGATGAGTTATTGATCAGCTATTGATGAGTTATTGATCAGCTATTGATGAGTTATTGATCAGTTATTGATCAGTTATTGATGAGTTATTGATGAGTTATTGATCAGCTATTGATGAGTTATTGATCAGCTATTGATGAGTTATTGATCAGTTATTGATGAGTTATTGATCAGCTATTGATGAGTTATTGATCAGCTATTGATGAGTTATTGATCAGCTATTGATCAGCTATTGATGAGTTATTGATCAGCTATTGATCAGTTATTGATCAGCTATCGATCAGTTATTGATGAGTTATTGATGAGTTATTGATCAGCTATTGATCAGTTATTGATCAGCTATTGATCAGCTATTGATGAGTTATTGATCAGCTATTGATGAGTTATTGATGAGTTATTGATGAGTTATTGATGAGTTATTGATCAGCTATTGATCAGTTATTGATCAGTTATTGATCTATCATCTGTTTCTAACCCGATGTGAGTCGCACATGCGCGGGTGAGTCGGCCATCTTGGACAGTAATGTACGGCAACACCACTTGGAAAAACTACTGTTACAGGTTGGATAGATGTGTTTCATTCAGGAGGAAACACACAAATAACTCTTCTCACAGAGCTGCAGCATTAATTCTGAATCAGCAGTTTGTGAACATTTAGTAGTCTGTGTTTAACCCTTCACTCTTCCTTTCCTTCCTCCCTCCCTCCATCTTCTTTCCTCCCTTCTTCCTACCTTCCTCCCTTTCTTTCCTCTGCCCTTCTTTTCCTTCGTCCCTCCCTCCCTCCTTCTTTCCTCCCTTCTTCCTACCTTCCTTCCCTCCTTCTTTCCTCTGTCCTTCTTTCCTCCCTTCCTTCTTTCCTTCCTCCTTTCCTTCCTTCTTCCTCCCTTCCTTCCTTGACTTGAGGACAACAGAAACGACTCAAACAGAAAAAGCTTCTTTCGGCTTCTACCTCAAACACCAGGAAGAAGAAGACAAAAGAGGAAGAGCTGATGTGGTAGTTCTGTTTGATTTCATTAATAATAATAATGACTAAAGGTTACTTGTGTTTAAATGATAGTATGTACGGTTGTAGAGCAGAAATATGTTACGCTGCTACTTGTTGGTTCAGGTTTCGTGGTCAGATGTAGAAAGCGGGTCGACTGAATAAAGTGTTTGTTCCGAGCGGAGCAGCCGAACATAACTGTCCAAGATGGCCGACGCGACTCAAACCAGCTTATTGATCTATGATGACATCATCTTCATCCTCAGTAGGACACGCGCTCACACACACACATACACACAGATACACACACACACTGTAACACATACACACAGATACACAAAAACACACACACTGTAATACACACACACACAATTACACACACACACACACACTGTAACACACACACACACACAAAAACACACACACTGTAATACATACAGATACACACACACACACACACAGTAACACACACAAACACAGACAAACACACTGTAACACACACACAGATACACACACTGTAACACACACACAGATACACACAGACACACACACACTATAACACAGACACACACACACACACTGTAACACACACACACACACACACAGACACACACACACTATAACACAGACACACACACACTGTAACACACACACACACTGTAACACACACACACACAATGTAACACCCACACACACACACACACACACAGTAACACGTACACACAGATAAACACACACACTATAACACATAAAGATACACACACACACACACACACACTGTAACACACACACACACACACTGTAACACACACACACACACACACAGACAGTAAAACACACACAAATACACACACACACAAATACACACACAAACACACAGATACACACACACTGTAACACGTACACACAGATAAACACACTATAACACACACACACACTGTAACACACACACACACACTGTAACACACACACACACTGTAACACACACACTATAACACACACACACACTGTAACACACACTGTAACACACACACACTATAACACACACACACACACACACACACTGTAACACACACAGACACACACTGTAACACACACACACACACACACACTGTAACACACACACACACACACTATAACACACACACACACACACACTGTAACACACACTGTAACACACACACACACACACACACACTATAACACACACACTATAACACACACACACACACTGTAACACACACAGACACACACAAATACACACTGTAAAACACACACACACACACACTATAACACACACAGATACACACACTATAACACACACACACATACACACAGACAGACACACACACTATAACACACACACACACACACACAGATACTTCTAAAGCTAAATAATAATAATAATTGAAGAGCTCTCATTCTGACAGACACTTAAACACAACACAGAGCATCTGACATGAACTCTCCTGACCCGGTGTAACTGTAACATGTCAAGTAGCTGCGTGTCTACACATGTCCAGCCAATGTAGTTTCAATCATCCAATTCTGTGGATATTTTGTGACACTTTTTGGTTTTTTCCAACTTTACATGAACGTCGAGTGTATTATTGAAAACTACATTAGCTGTACATGTGTATACTTGTTATATTTGTTTAACTGGAAAAGCGCCTCAGCAGTTCAAGTGCATGACTGACTGCAACTGCTGCTGGAAAGCTAACACGTGGAAGTATGCTAGTAATGCTTATTAGCTCGTGAGAAAGCCACGTGACAAATGTTTCTTCACAATGCATAAATGTCGTATGGTTTTCATTTAGTGTATTTTACAGACTTACCAACACTTCCAGTACACTTCTACTGCACATTAATCACCTCATTACCGTCCGCTATGTCGGCACAGACACCAAAGGCAAGCTACGGTAATGTAAAGAACACTTCCTGCGCAGTTTCAAATTAAAAGCATGGCAAAGGAAGTCACTGAAAAATAGCGGTTCGTCGTTTTGTCTGAGTTCTAGTATTTCAGTCTGTTGGCTGTACTTTTGTTTTTTAAAGTCATTCGCCAATTTATTCTGCTTTTATTTATTTTTTAATATTACTTTTTATTATTATTATATAACTGGAGCCTTTCTCAATTTATCTATGAAGCACTTTGGTCAATAGGTTATATGTTTGGTTTTTTAAAATGTTTTTTTAAGTAACTTGAATGTAACTACAATGCTAATTCTGAATTCATCATATAAACATCACATTGGCATTTACATATTAAACTAAAATATTATCAGTAGTATATCAGTGATATTTTAGTATCAATATTACTCCTACAGCAAATGGTTTACTAATCTAAAACTCTGTTTGGTTTGCATTAACTTATTGTCATGCATACATGTAAACATGTCAAAATAAGACAAAGTAAAATGTCAGAAGGATAAGCTCAGCCTTTGTAGCTAATTACAGCTAGCTATCCTGCTAGCTTATGCTAATTACCTTACTTTTAGGACTGACCAGTAATGCTGGTTTATCATACAAATACATACATGCTTACGTTGTGCTTCACTTTTGCTGCAGTGCAAAAATGATAAGCTCATCAGCTGGTATCCTCTGCAAAAAACCGTGCTCCTTATCCACCGAATGGCTTGCTATGTTATACACTGAAAATGTATTCGCTAATAAAAGCCTTCTTAATGGGGACTTGAAGGGGGCGGTTCCCTACCATATATGGAATAATGTGTGTGTGAAGAAGCGGTTGCTATACTGTCCCCAAGAAGTTAGGGGGCGCAATGGAGCACTCCACAGACACACACACACACAGACACACACACACACACACACACAGACACATCGACTGAAAAACATTGTGGGCCAATGCTAAAAACTTCACAGGCACCTTAAAACAGCTCCTTAAGTGACTTGAAAGGGTTTCCCTCATGGGGACCCGTACTGCAAGAGGTCCCCATGCCGTGACTGTGTAAACATATAATGTTTTATGACTTTTTATTTGTTGAGTTCTTTTATTTTTTTGTGGTGTTTTTGTTGTTCTGTTCTGGTTTTTAGTCTGAATGTTGACTTTATGCTTCTTGTCTCTGTTTGTTTTGTTTTTTCTGTTTTTAATTCTTGTTTTTTTCCCACAATAAAATAAAAAATAAAAATAAAAGCACACTTACACTTCCTCAGACCTGGTGTCAACCATCGGACTCCAGCAGGCTGCAGGCTGAAAGGAGGAGGGGGGTCAGATCAGCACGTTCTCTTTCAGCATGCTAACATGGACGTTACATGGCTCTAGTCTACTGTTTTATTATTCTGTTCTAATGTGGAGTTGGGCTTTCATACACTTTGATCCAATCTGAATCCACTATCCCAATCCTTCTGAAACCCTGATTGAATCTAATCAGGTTTAACTTTCAACATTTACAGGAAACTTCAGTTAGAAAGAAGAAAAAGTCAAAGATTCAGTTGAGATCTGTGATCAGCTCTGACAGAGAAAATGTTTCCAGCTCTTCCTCCTCTGTCACACATTGTCTGTCCATACCTGAGAGTGTCCAGTCTCCAGTGTGGATCCTCCAGTCCAGCAGACAGAAGCTTCTCTCCTGAGTCTCGTGGATGATTGTAGCTAAGGTCCAGCTCTTTCAGATGGGAGGGGTTGGAGCGCAGAGCTGAGGCCAGAGAAGCACAGCCTTCCTCTGTGATCAGACATCCTGACAGGCTGCAAACACACAAAACAACACACATGTCACACAGTGTGAGAGTACTGCTGTGTGCAGTCACATACAACAACAAACTGTCTCCAAACTAACTCACTAAAAGATGAAGTGAATCAGGGAGCTCCAGAAAGTTGAGCATCCAGTCAGATGGGAAGATTCAGCAGCATGTTTTTACCTCGTCATTGTGATACCAAATGTTCAAAACATTCTAATGTGTTTATGAAGAGTGAAGCTTTTGCCAAAAGGAAGAATAAAGACGCACTTTTATCACAGTGCTGTGTCAACTTTTCAGACTTTTTTAAACTCCACAAAATCAAGGAGCCTCCTGATATAAAATGTGATTCACAGAGGTTCATCAAAGTCTCCACCAGACAGACTAGTCTGCTCTTTAGCCTGAAACTGCTGCTGGAGGATCAATGTGAATTACAGAGAAATACAACTTCATCATCAACACTCAAGTTACTCATTGAACATTTTCAAAGTCTCATTTCTTGCCTGCTTATTGAGGCCTGATAATAATGTCTTCACACCAGTGTTGTTTTTGACAACCATCTTAGATTTAGTCTTAGTCTTTTGGACTAAAATGATTATTAGTTTTAGTCACATTTTAGTCACTTCTATATGTGATAGTTTTAGTCTAGTTTTAGTCACAAAAAAAAAAGAAAAAATAAGTGTAGTCTTTTAACAAATTAATTTAGGTCAATAAGTATTGGAGATTGCTGTTGGGCAGTGTCACACATAAGTTGTGAAAATAGCAGCAGATCTATAAGTTCAACACATTGTAAGCTTGCAGATCTGCTATTTTCACAAATAATAACAATAATAAAGGAATGGTTTTAGACATATAAGGTTTCCACCCAACGGCACATTTCTGATCTAAGGATTGTGTATTAAAATATATAAAAAATATCCTTGTGGCGAGCCTTAATGTGCCGCTTAAGGTTGGTCGTATTTTTTCCGCCTACTTTGTGGCCACATTTGTCACCGTCTTCCTTCACAATACACTCTGTTTTATTATCTGCTGGGTTATATTTAAAATACACCCATATGACGTCTCTACGTTTGCGACCACCGAGCCCCTGTGTTGAAACTGCCGCCGCCATCATGGTCCATTGTCTGATGAATAACAACAGTGTGACATGTTGAGCACGTTGTGCGCTGCACGCCAGGTGGTGGGCGTGACCAAACAAGGATAGACTGTAGGCAGCAGCAGATACTTTTTAGGATTTAATTGACACACACAATAAGGAGAAATGTCACGCATTTTAAACGTCTGACAGATCACACACTAACATTTTCGTCCATTCTCGTCTCGTCAACGAAAACTCACACACGTCTCGTCATGTTTTCGTCATCAGAGAGCTATGTTTATCTCGTTACCGTCTCGTTATCGTCATGAAAAAAAGTGGCGTCAACGAAATGATTTCGTCATCGTTGACGAAAACAACACTGCTTCACACCACTCAACGAGTTTAATGTCACTTTTTATATTTCAACACAATAATAAAGGAATTCATTCAAAACAGGAACAAATAATATATGAATGATCTAGGGCTGCAACAATGAATCGATCAAATGGATAAAAATGGATTATTAAAAGTTTTGGCAACGAATTTCATTATGGATTCATTGTCTGATTAATGCGTCATTATGTCTCAGACGGAGCTGAGCGGAGCTGGTATCGGCAGAGGAGGAGAAAACGATCAGACCCAAATCTTGTACAGTGTGGGAGAACTTCACTCTACATAAAACTAGAAAGTGTGTGTGGCATCTTACCAGGAACGACACGATGCTGCACACCTACACACAAACAAACTGTTTTTTCTATCACTTATTTATACGTCAATGATGTAACGTCAGTGTGTCCATTATTAAGTCAACCATCAGAGACACTTTGAGCATCTACAGACAGCGTCTCATACACACTGAGAGAGCCTGGCGTACTTATAAGGAGAACAGATACGGCTCCAGAGGGAACCGAACACCCACAGCTCTGAAGATGAAGCTCAGATTCATAGAGTGGAACCACTGGTTTGCCAAAAAACACTGTGATGGTTGGACGCCTTTTTAAAAGCATTACTGTGTTACTGAAGGTGTAAAAGTAGGACATAAGCAGGCAAGAAATTAGACTTTCAAAATATTCAACTAGTATCTTGATTCTTGATGACTGTGGTGTATAAGACAGAAACTACATGGAAATGATCCTGCAACAGCTCACTTAAATGCCATGATATGTGAGGTCAATTTAGTTATCTGCTAATGATCACATGACTGTTCAATTTACAGACCGGTACAATGACATGTTAGCCAAATCTGTAAACTCATCAGTGGTGTTTAATAATTCAACAACAAAAACAAAAGAAAACAATAAAACTCTGCATAGAAAGTAATTCTCTGCTGCTGAAGTTTAGAAAAAACTGGTTTGACAAATCACATCAACAGAGACAATCCTACACAGGTTTAATGTTTATCCTCTGAAGTAAGTCAGATTTGAAATGTTCATCAGTTGAACAGGTTATAAATGTTTTGTGTTTGTTATGTACATTGGGATCTACTCTAAAGACTCATGTAAAAAGGGTCGGTGTTATGAGCAAATGCTTCAGCCTTCACCTTTTTGGTCAGAAACTTCATTTGTTTATTTATTTCACCTTTTGGTTGACAGATGAAGAAAACAAGAACGTGATTATTTACTTTATTATACGTGTATTCTAAACTAAACAGGTTGATGAATCCTGACCTGAGAGTCTTCAGTGTACAGTGTGGACTCTCCAGTCCAGCAGAAAGCTGCTTCACTCCTGAATCCTGCAGGTTGTTGTTACTCAGGTCCAGATCTCTCAGACTAGAGGACTGGGAGCTGAGAACTGAGGACAGAGCTGCCCAGCTTCTCTCTGAGAGGTTACAGTCAGTCAGTCTGAAGAGACAATAATGAACAAGACAACAATATTTGTGTTGAAATAAGTCTAAACTGTGATGATATATAATCTCTGCCAAGCACCAGCTAGGAGATGTGACAGTTAATAATAAAGTAATCAGAATAAATAGTAATACAGTAATTTAAATCACATGGAACCAAAGCATGATGAGCTTCTTTATATCAGTCAAAGATGATATCTGTGTGCTGAACTGTTCATGAAGTTAAAGTAAAGAAACATGTCAGATTTTCTAAACTGTGAATCAGTTGATACAAACTTGATCTGACCTGAGAGATTCTAGTTCACAGTGTGGACTCTCCAGTCCAGCAGAAAGCTGCTTCACTCCTGAATCCTGCAGGTTGTTGTTACTCAGGTCCAGATCTCTCAGACTAGAGGGCTGGGAGCTGAGAACTGAGGACAGAGCTGCACAGCTTCTCTCTGAGAGGTTACAGCCACTCAGCCTGGAAAGGAAATATAAAGAAACAGAAAACAAGCAAGAAGTTACTTATTTTAAAGACAGCAGAATATTTAAATTATGGTGAATAAATCAAAATATCTGTGTACTTACAGAGCTTTGTTGGAGGCTTTGACCACTGGCAGCAGCCTCAAAAGAGCCTCCTCTGAAGCAGAGTATTTCTTCAGGTCAAACACGTCCAGATCTTTTTCTGATGACAGTAAGATGAAGACCAGAGCTGACCACTGAGCAGGAGACAGTTTATCTGTGGAGAGTCTTCCTGATCTCAGGGACTGTTGGATTTCCTCCACTAGAGAATGATCATTCAGTTCATTCAGACAGTGGAACAGATTGATACTTCTCTCTGCAGACACATTCTCACCGATCTTCTCCTTGATGTACTCGACTGTTTCCTGATTGGTCTTTGAGCTACTTCCTGTCTGTGTCAGCAGACCTCGTAGGAGAGCCTGATTGGTCTGCAGTGAAAGACCCAGGAGGAAGCGGAGGAACAAGTCCAGGTGTCCATTTGGACTCTTTAAGGCCTCGTCCACAGCACTATGGTAGAAACGTGTCTCTGCAGATTCTTGTTCAGTTTCAGACTTTTGGGATGTTGTTTGTTCTTCTTCCAGCAGATTGACTCCAGACTTGATGAATGTCAGATGGACATGAAGAGCAGCCAGAAACTCCTGAAGGCTCAGATGGACGAAGCAGAACACCTTGTCCTGGTACAGCCCTCTCTCCTCTTTAAAGACCTGTGTGAACACTCCTGAGCACACTGAGGCTACTTTGATATCGATGCCACACTCTGTCAGGTCTGATTCATAGAAGATCAGGTTGCCTTTATGCAGCTGCTCAAAAGCCAGTTTTCCCAGAAACCCAATCATCTTCCTGCTCTCTGGACTCCAGTGTGGATCTGTCTCAGCTCCTCCATCATACTTGATGTTCTTCAGTTTGGCCTGAACCACCAGGTAGTGGATGTACATCTCAGTCAGGGTCTTGGGCAGCTTTCCTCTCTTTCTGCTTTTCAACACATCCTCCAGAACTGTAGCAGTGATCCAGCAGAAGACTGGGATGTGGCACATGATGTGGAGGCTTCGTGATGTCTTGATGTGGGAGATGATGGTGCTGGCCTGCTCCTCATCTCTGAATCTCTTCCTGAAGTACTCCTCCTTCTGTGAGTCAGTGAACCCTCTGACCTCTGTCACCATGTCCACACACCAAGGAGGGATCTGATTGGCTGCTGCAGGTCGTGTGGTTATCCAGAGGCGAGCACAGGGAAGCAGTTTCCCCCTGATGAGGTTTGTCAGCAGCACATCCACTGAGGTGGACTCCGTAACATCAGTCAGGTTCTTATTGTTGAGGAAGTCCAGAGGAAGTCGACACTCATCCAGACCGTCAAAGATGAACACAACCTGGAACTCTTCAAACCTGCAGATTCCTGCTTCTTTGGTTTCAGTAAAGAAGTGATGAACAAGTTCCACCAAGCTGTACTTTTTCTCTTTCAGCACATTCAGCTCTCTGAAAGTGAATGGAAATGTGAAGTGTATGTCCTGGTTGGCTTTGTCTTCAGCCCAGTCCAGAGTGAACTTCTGTGTTAAGACTGTTTTCCCAATGCCAGCCACTCCCTTTGTCATCACTGTTCTGATTGGTTCATCTCTTCCAGTTGAGGCTTTAAAGATGTCTTCTTGTCTGATTGTTGTTTCTGGTCTGTCTGGTTTCCTGGATGCTGTTTCAATCTGTCTGATCTCATGTTCATCATTGACCTCTGCAGTCCCTCCCTCTGTGATGTAGAGCGGTGTGTAGATCTGATTCAGAAGGGTTGGGTTTCCTGCTTTAGCGATCCCCTCAAACAGACACTGGAACTTCTTCTGCAGGTTAGTCTTGAGTTTACGTCGACACCTGCCAGCAGGAGTTCCTGAATGAACAAACAACAAATGAAATCAATCAGATGATTCTACAGTAAATTGGTAGAATGTAAACATTAAACTGCAGATGTTTATATTTTCCTCACTATGAAATCTATTATGCTCATCAGTTGTGGACAAACAGTTTCTGACTGTTTTCAGCTCAGAAGAATTCATAGATCTGATGCAGATGTGTGCATCATATTAACAGCAGAGTTTGAAATATAAACCTCTCCCACGTTGCCTCCATTTCCTCTCCATCATGTTAAATCTTTATAGAAATCCTCTTACTGCTCTGCAGACGCTCAGCCAGATCCTCCTGCTTCATTCTCCTCAGGAAGTGCAGTGTGATCTTCAGAAATGCGTCTCTGCTTCTCCTCCTCTGCTCTTTCTCCTCACAGTTCAACACCTCCTCATCCTCACTCTGACTCTCTAAGCATTCTGGGAAATCTGAACTCAGAACCTTCTGCATCTTCTTCAGCTCGTTCTTCACAAAAGTGACGATGTTCTCCTCCAGCAGCTGGAACAGAATAATATATGAATGACACAATCAAACTAACATCATGAAGCAAACATCAGATCCATGTTGGACACAGTGACAATCCACTGGTCTACAAAGTGCAGCATGGAGATGATTGTGAACACAATAGATGTAAAAGTAGTTGTTGTACATGTACAGACCATAAATATGGAGTCCAGCTGTGTTTGATGCTGCTGGGCAGACTGACCACTGGGAACCCCTGAGCTCTCCTGGTCCACTCTGTGGAGGAATCATGAAGAATGAGCTCACATTATGTCTGTCCACACAGAGACAAACACAAGCTAAAGGTCCATCAAGTGATATTTGGATGTGAACAGAGAATCAGATGAGTCCCTGTAGTGGTAAAGCTTTACTAGTCCTGCTGATCCCACTGAGAATCAACAGCTCAGAGTCACTTTGGTTTAGTCCCAATAGCTCTCACCAACCCTCCATGAAGCTCTCCCTGCCTCACTGCACACTGCTGAAGGCAGCTACAACCAGTGTGTGGTTGTATGAGACTGGTTGTACTGGGCAGCTCCCAGTGTCAATGTGTCTGACTGTGTGAGTGTGAACGCTGCTCAGAGAACTGTGTCTGAGTCAATAAAGGTTTAAAAACAGGAGACTTGATAAGAGTGATGAAAACATCATTATGTTTTTATCTGTTTGAAATCCTCACCTGTGATCATCAGAGTGGCGTCCATCTTTGAAGGTATTAGGACGATCCATAGACCAATCACTGTTCATAGACACACAGCTGGGTTCAGGTTGGTCCAGCTTCCTCCTGATAGAAACACAAGATACATTCTGCTCAGCACCCAGAACACACTGACACTAAATCTGTCAGTGATTTAATACACCTACTGTACACAACACAGTAGTATGAATTCACTGTTAACCTTAAACATGATTAACTGTATGAGTAGAGCTGTATTCAGTGCAGTGTGCAGCACCTGAAGGGGTGAAGCTGACACTCAGCCGAGGACACAGATGCATGAACTCCTTAAATCTCAGCTGGTGGTAAATGAGTGTTGGGTTCTTATTGTCTAAGGCTTCTCCTTCATCTACTGTCTTGGATTGAACCTCATTTGGATAAAAACATCTGCCAAATGAATGAATGTAAATAAAATGTTTGTTTGGTCTTTATTAAAGATGCAGTGATGATGAGCAGCTGTCTGGATAATTCTCTGTTCTGCAGACATTTCTGTTGACAGTCCTTCAGCCTGTTAGTGATACTATTGCTTCTCCTGCAGTTGTTTGATGTGGTTAACACACTGCTTCCTTTAGCTCATCCTGTCAGAGACTAATAATAACAGTGTACTCTGAAACTGACAAGAACCCAAGCTGACCACAGCTGCTGGTCTCTGAGAAGGAAACTACCAACTTTTAATGAGCTTACAGGAGCTGAGTGATACTCAGAGACACATTTTGGGTGGAGGCTGATTTTAATACAGTATAGTAAATAAAAGGTTGTGGGTGTGTTTGTTTTGGGTCAGTCAGCGTGCTCGCTGGGTGGTGAAACCAGTGGCTGCAACATATTTAATAAATATCAAAGTATAATGATGCAATCATTAAACACAACCAATGAAGTTTCATCTTTAATTTCCTGATGTTTTAAAGACATTTCTTGTAAACAGTGATGAGGGGCCCCGGCCCTCGTACCCACTCTAACATTCACTGTTCTGCTCTCAGAAGAATTTTCATGATTTAAGGTACTTGAAATGATTTAATTAATGTATTACATTAAATGTATGGTAAGAAATTCTGCATAAGAAACACACACACACACACACACACACACACACACACACACACACACACACACACACACACACACACACACACACATCTGATCTGGAATTTTATTTTTAATTTTATTCTTCTCTTCTCATGCTCACGAAAGGGTTAGGGTTAGTTGTGCTAAAAGTAATTTGAGAGAAACTAAGGTTTGTATTGTCTTCTATCTGAGTTTGGCTGACCGTTTAACTGTGATAAAGTACACGAAGTACATAACTCGCAGGGAGAACAGTACATTCACACTGATCTCTGTCCATCATCACTATGAAATGATCATCAATCAATAGAAATGATAGTTTGAGAAGTGAATTCTTCTTTCAAACATGTTAAATTTTAACCGTTTTAATAAAAACTGAAATGATCTAATTACCAACATTATGGATCATTATGGATCAGAAATATCAATAAATGATCCAAATCTCAAATAATTCAACTGAGAACTATTATCCTGATTCAGGTTTTAACTCATATTGTCCAATAACCTGATTTTAACACTGAGAACTATTTACTTTTAATCAGATGAACGTTGTTGTTTAAAATCAATCAAATCATATTTGGAGCGGTCGCTCTGAAGGACTCACAGCTGAGTTCAGGTTCAATCACCAACACTTCCCTCCAGGAGAGATTCTGGATTATTGCAGTAAAATGTTTGATTTTGCAGTTTTTCTCATAAATTATGATCAAATCTGAAAAGAGAAGTTTGATAAAAACCTTCAATAAAAACATTTCAAACTGAGTCAGTTACATTTAATATGTAGTGACAGTTTACCTTGTTGCAGCCGGACGTTGTTCTTTAAAATGAATGAGTTCATCCTTTGACTGATCACTCTTCATAGACACACAGCTGGGTCCAGGTCCAGGTCCAGGTCCAGGTGCAGGTCCAGCAGAGTCTGGTCTATCCATCTCTGGGCTTCTACACAACACACACAGAGCTTTGAGTGTGAATAATGATGGTGGAGAACAGTGATGGACAGTTAGAGATCCTCATCTCACCTCTGAGCTTTGGTCTGGCTGTCATGTTCCTCACACCGAGAGCTTTTAGAGGGAGGGACTCCCTCCTCTCTGTCCTCACTCTGATCCATGCTGCTGAAGTCACATCCACATCAGTCACACACACTTTCTACCTTCATGTGGAGAGGAAACACAGATCATCCTTTACATCATTTCTCCTGTCACATCCTAAATATCAGCTGCTCCTCCTGTGATTGGCTGTTATTCTCTGTTATATATCAGTGTGAATGCAGCCAGACAGCAGTGTGAGGCAGAGGAAGCTGCCATCAGCTGCTGTACTTCTACTATCAGACCACTAGATGGCGACATGAAGCTGCAGTGAAGTGAAGAGCAGCACACATGATGCATGGAGGAGGATTTACATTCACTGACAGGCAGAAGGACTGAGAGCGACTACAGAGTCTCTGCACAAAATGACTTTATGCAACAAACAGCAGCAGATTATTTGAGATGCAACAACTGTGATGGAATTTATTGCACCTCAAGGCTTCAATATAACATTTCATTATTTCCCCTCTATCAACATTCCCCGGAGTTCTTTGAGCTCTCTCGTTTCACAGGTAACCTGGGGTTGTAGACCTGTTCCTGTCCTGGACCTACCATTTTCAATGTGCTTCTCTCTTCCTCTCCCCCCTTCTCAGCCCCTACCCACCAACATTACCATGTGGGAATGTTGAGTCTCTTTAATTTAAAGAGCACGGTTTATACCTGCTCTATGTGTAAAGTGCCTTGAGATGACTTTTGTTGTGATTTCATGCTATATAAATAAAGATTGATACAGATTGATATTAACACTCACCTGCCTCAGACTTGCTGTTTTTGCTTCCTCTGCTCTGAAAAATGGCGTCTGACTGAATACTCTCAACTTTAACTTCCTGTTTGCTCCTCTTTTCTTCTTTACTGGAAACTTCTTTACTGAAAGTCACGTATCTGTGTGTGCAGTAACACTATCTGCTGTGTTTAGCAGCACTTGTGACCACAGTCATTTAACTACATATAGTCTGTTTCCTTTGTTTCTCACAGTGTAGCACGTAGTCTGATCTTCTAAACCTCGTCTCAGCACATCGTTGGTCACGTAGCTCAAACGCTGAAACTTTCAGTTCCTTTTTCTCTCTAACTTACACTTTGTCACATGGATAACTGCCTTGCCTTGCCTAATGATGTTAAAGCAAAAACAGCCCATAAAAGGTTACATCTGGTTGCAGTTTTATTTATATAGCGCATTTCATACACAGTGGCAACTCAATGTGCTTTACATAAAACAAACATTTAACAGAAAAAATTGGGGGGGAAAAACATGGAATTTGAGACACACACACACACACACACACACACACACACACACACACACACACACACACACACACACACACACACACACTAATAATAAAAACAAAGTACAGAAACATAGAAAGAGAGAGAAATAAAATACTAGAATAGAGCATTAAAAATAAGATTGTAGCATAAAATAATGATTTGCTTTAAAATCATTAAAAGGACATAGAGTGCAAATGAAGGATTACAATTTAAAGTGCTTTGAAATAAAGAGTTCAATCATAAGCACAGGAGAAGAGAAGTGTTTTTAACCTGATTTCAGTTCTGCTGGTAGTTTGTTCCAGTTGTGTAAAAGCTGCTTCACCATGTTTAGTCTGAACTCTGGGCTCCACTATCTGACCTGAGTCAGTAGATCTTAGAGCTCTACCGGGTTTATATTCTGGGGTTATATTCATTAACACAATATCTTTTATGACTCAGACTTTGAGATGATTTTTTTTTGTTTGTTTGTTTTTTTCCTTTATTAAACATAAACAATACAAACAAATCTGTTTCTGCCTGGGAACTTTGAGATGATAGTTGCAACCCAGTCTCACATCTAAACGTATCGCAGCTACGTTGGTCCACAGTGCAAAATGTTGTTTCTGCTCTATTCTTTTCTATAGGACTGCGTTCAAGTCACGTGACATTGAAGTTTTTGTCTGAGAAAACAAATCAAATGGCAGCCGTTGCTTTAAATTTACTAGTTTATCACTTATTACAAAGTATTTTGTCGTCACAAAATTGTAGGAATACAACATTTTGTTGTTTCCCGTGGATTACGTTTTTTGGTAACGTTTTCTAAATACGTTTCCATTCAACATAATTGTGTTTTCCTACAATAAGCTCGTCCACACGCAGAGATATTAATTCAACAACCTTCTTGTCTTTATTATGTTTCTGTGAATATTCTCAGATGAGAAGAGATTTAGAAGAGCAGTAATAATATAATAGTGATAAATATGAGCCTGCTAATCACTACATGGTGAAAAGAAAACTTCTGGCAAGACTTCAGTAGATTTACAACCATGTTCATAGAGATTTTACTTTAAGGTGGGAGAATGTAGTATTTAGTTTTATCAGAGAACATAGAAAGAAGATAAATGAGTAATAAATGTGTTGATCCTGCTGGCAAAGTTCTACATTTATGTAAATTCAGCAATAAACAAAAAACTCAATTTGCATTTTTCCTCCAAGAGACTGAACAAGTAAATCTGATCTCTGAATCCAGAAACAAAAAGTCTATAAAAACCCTTCATGTATGTTCACCTTTGAATATCTTTGTTTAATGTACCCGAGTATTCCTCTGTCTATATCCTTTATATACTGTTCTGTATACTGTGTTCTTTTGCAATAAAGATTTCTTTAAAAAAAGACTTTAAAGAAAGAGTGTGGAGAGGAATTGGACAGCAAGTATTTTATATTTGTAGTATTATGTGACTAAAGTTGTAAATAGAACATATATATTCATCCTTGTTTCTTGTAATAACTTTCAAATATAACATGAACCTCTCTTCATTTTATGACTGTTGTTTTTTTTCCAAATGAAAAGAATTAAAACATATTTGTAGGACTACGTGTTATTCTCTGCTATTCTTCACTTCCAACCCTAACCCTACAAGGTAGTAAGAACGTGTGTGTGTGTGTGTGTGTGTGTGTGTGTGTGTGTGTGTGCGTGTGTGTGTGTGTGCGTGTGTGTGTGTGTGTGTGTGTGTGTGTGTGTGTGTGTGTGTGTGTGTGTGTGTGTGTGTGTGTGTGCGTGTGCGTGTGTGTGTGTGTGTGTGTGTAGATAGCGGCTACAGTACACAGTCTCGTGCATGAGAACGTGCTCGCAGCGGGAAAAAACAAATTAGAATGTTCAGAATCTACCCAGCAACAAGAAATACTGTGTTCTGATTGGCTGGTGGGTCGCTGACTCGGGACAGCTGTGAACTCAGCAGAGAAATGTGCCTCCGCCTCGCTGTTCATATATTATATATTAATGTCTGTGCGGTGGGATCTATCACTGCTCAGCGTGACAAATGTCAGGTGTGTGAACTGCTTGAAATGCTCCACACTCATCCCTAAATCACAAGATGGCGGGAAAGGTTGCAGCCGTTAGTTTGAGTTCATTTTTAACAACCAAAGTGCAGATTTGTGCTGTTTGTGAGGAGCTAAACTAACAGCAGTCAGCACTAACAACACGAACAAAGAGACATTAAAGTGTAAAAACACAGAAACTGTCGGTTACATTACCTTCAGACGGAGAAAAGTATCTGCAGCACGATGTCAGAGAAAGTGAAAGTAAAGTGTGAAGAGGAAGAGGGAGGAGCTGGCTGATGACTCTGATCCCTTTGTTTCAGAAACATATTGTCTCTATATATTCCATATGTTATGTCCTATTGGATTTGATTTGTAACATCAACTAGAAGAAAGTCTGGATGCTTCCTCATAAATACTTCATAGTGAATAAGGTGAAGGAAGTGATAAATATGAGCCTGCTAATCACTACATGGTGAAAAGAAAACTTCTGGCAAGACTTCAGTAGATTTACAACCATGTTCATAGAGATTTTACTTTAAGGTGGGAGAATGTAGTATTTAGTTTTATCAGAGAACATAGAAAGAAGATAAATGAGTAATAAATGTATTGATCCTGCTGGCAAAGTTCAAATTCAGCAATAAAAAAACTCACTTTGCATTTTTCCTCCAAGAGACTGAACAAGTAAATCTGATCTCTGAATCCAAAAACAAAAAGTCTATAAAAACCCTTCATGTATGTTCACCTTTGAATATCTTTGTTTAATGTACCCGAGTATTCCTCTGTCTATATCCTTTATATACTGTTCTGTATACTGTGTTCTTTTACAATAAAGATTTCTTTAAAAAAAGACTTTAAAGAAAGAGTGTGGAGAGGAATTGGACAGCAAGTATTTTATATTTGTAGTATTATGTGACTAAAGTTGTAAATAGAACATATATATTCATCCTTGTTTCTTGTAATAACTTTCAAATATAACATGAACCTCTCTTCATTTTATGACTGTTGTTTTTTCCAAATGAAAATAATTAAAACATATTCGTAGGACTACGTGTTATTCCACTGTACTAAATACTGTTCTTTGTACCATAAATGACACATATTGCTGATTTCAGAGATATGTAACTGTATAAGAACCAAGGCTGATCCATCCTGTCTCACTGTCCGCACCATCAGCCAGAAAAGACTCCTGTATCCATTATTTCCAGTGAAATAAATAAATAAATATCTCTAATAATAACAAAACATTTACATCTACTTACACTACTGTAACGTTAACAAGCTGCGTTCAACTAGCCTTCGTTTATAGATGTTAAAGTAACAGCAATGTATATCTTTATAAGTCACTTACAAAGTCATCAATCAGCTCAATGGATCTTTGTCCTCTTCTGTTAATGGGGAACACAACCCCAAACTTACCCCAATATCACATCATTCTTCTCACTTCTTTATCACATCAACACCACATTTACAGGACTATTTGCAGCGCGCATTAATATTGCCACCACAGCAGAGGTGATGTGTGTTAAGTTCACACATTGAAATTTATATTTAACTCAACTGACTTACAAACCTGAGCTATAATACTGATAACTCATAAAATTCAGTTGAAAATTCATAACTCTTGATGTTAATTGGAAGTTAATTATTGTGACTTATTCATCAAATCCCTTTTTTGGCTTAATGACCAGTGTCAATTTGTGTAACCAGTATTTTTTTCTTTTTCTTATTTTTTTTTCAACTAATCAGTCTGATCAATGAATCACCTGTAAAACATCTTCAGCTTTTATATCATTAACTGGACAAACCCTCATCAATGTGCTGATTATCATCTTTAGGAATAATTATTGATTAATGATCAGTACAGTTATAATGTATCTAGTAGCTAGTATTACTCTTCATTAATGGATATTTGGCGCCATCTGGTGGTAAAAAGGTAAACTGCATGCTGTCAGTTTCATGAACACAGATTACATGATGTGCTTTTAAATGATAAAATATGTAAATATTGTTATTAGAATGGTACTAATGACTTATGTGAAATGCTCCCAAACACAAGGGACAGAGAAGCAGAGAGAAGCTATTTCAACAATATTTCCAACACATGGAGGCTGTTAGCTCACTATTTTATTGGACATAACAGGTGATACAGCAGTTACATTTATTTCTGCCTGAGTAACACAAACATACAAATGATCAACTTTACTTGGTAAAAACACAAAAAAAGCAAATAAGAAAACATGAAAAGATTAGAAACAGATGAATTATCCTGTAAATGAGCTTTTTATTGTGGATATTTAGTAAGGCGCTAAACTGTCAGCTGTTTGTCCTCTAATATTCTGTTCACATACAGCCAGAGCTGCAACTATTAGTCCATTCATTGATTATCCATCAACACTAAATCAACACTTCATCATCATTTTAGTCATTTTCAAGCTTTTCTTTGTCTGACATGATAATAAACTGAATATTTGATATTCTGGACTTTAGTTCAGACACAATGAGACATTTAAAGACGCTGCCTTTGACTCTGTGAGATTATAACCAGCGTTTTAGGCAAGACAGCTTTATTTATATAGCACATTTCATACACTGGGTCAATTCAATGTGATTTACATAAAAACTAAATATTAAACTGTAAAAACAAGTTAAAACTAAACAGTAAAATAATAAAAACACAATATTTTGATTATTTTCTGACATTTTATAGACAAAACTATGAATGAATGAATGGATGAATCATCATGTTGATTGACAGCTGTACATGCACATCCAGTAGAGACACACATAAAAACATGTTGGTTTCTGAATCCACTATATGATTAAAAAAACAAGTCATTGAACAAGAAGCCCCAAAAACCAAATAAGAGGAGAAAGACCAAAGTTCCTCTCTAGGCCAGCAGATACTTACTGTCATTATGTGTGTTATAGTTAGTGGCTAAACTCTTCCAACATGTTTAAAAAGCTCGGTCACAACTTGACGTTTCAGTAAACTTTGAGCCGCTGGTGGTTTTCTCTCTGAGAGCTTCTGAGTTTCACTTTGGGTGTTGGACTTGAACATTGACTGAGACTCATAAGGATCAAAGCCACGACCTCCGAACCTCCAAACAGTCCTCTAACAGACTGAGATATCTGCTCTGAGAAAATCAGCTTCTGTTTTACAGATTTTTAAATGTGGATATATGTGACTGACTAACTAACTGTCAGTCATGTGGAAACCATGTTGGCTTTAGAAACTCTATTTACAACCAGTGAGAGATCAGGTTGGTGCTAAATAACATGAGAACGTTTCTCTGACAGGAGGAGACTCTCCTTCCTACAGACCACACAGAGACACTGAGGAACCAGAACCAGACCAGAACCCAGCACACAGAGGTTCAGTGAATGTGGTGTTGAAGGTGTGGAGGTGGATCAGTGTGTCAGAGGAGACTCTGTAGAAGGACAGAGTGCCAGCAGGACAGTCCACATACACTGCTACTCTGTTAGAGGAGGAGGAGGAGGAGGAGGAGGAGGAGGAGGAGGAGGAGGAGGAGGAGGAGGAGGAGGAGGAGATGGATGTTATTGATCAGTTATTGATCAGTTATTGATCAGTTAATGAACAGTTATTGATCAGTTAATGAACAGTTATTGATCAGTTATTGATCAGCTATTGATCAGTTATTGATCAGTTATTGATCAGTTATTGATCAGTTAATGAACAGTTATTGATAAGTTAATGAACAGTTATTGATCAGTTATTGATCAGTTATTGATCAGTTATTGATTAGTTGATGAACAGTTATTGATCAGTTAATGAACAGTTATTGATCAGCTATTGATCAGTTATTGATCAGTTAATGAACAGTTATTGATCAGTTATTGATCAGTTAATGATCAGCTATTGATCAGCTATTGATCAGTTAATGAACAGTTATTGATCAGTTAATGAACAGTTATTGATCAGCTATTGATCAGTTATTGATCAGTTAATGAACAGTTATTGATCAGTTATTGATCAGTTAATGATCAGCTATTGATCAGTTATTGATCAGTTAATGAACAGTTAATGAACAGTTATTGATCAGTTAATGAACAGTTAGAACAATTGTAGTATCTGTTGTATAAAGACAATAAAACTGAACACTTCACTCTGACTGCAGCAGAATGTGCTACTCACCACAAGCTGCAGGAATCCTACAGCAACAAGACCGACAGTGATGAGGATTAGACGGGAAGGATCCATCTCTGCAGTCAGGAGAACAACAACATGAACAGTTAAATAAAGAAGTGTAACATGCTGGAAACAGTTTGGTTAGACAGCAGCTCTGTAATATTTCTACAGGACTCATGGTAGAACAGTGTACTTCATCAAGTACAATACAAAATAAACTAAAACTAGAAGCACCAATGGGGGGGGGGGGGGGGGGGTGTCATGTTCAGAACAATAAAGTTCATTCAAATATGATCTTATAAAGATCCAGGGTCCATCAAATGATTGTATTTCTTATCTTTTCTGTTCTACTCATTTACTCTGAATATTAATCACATCCATATCATATTGTAAGTTTTTTTAAAATAATTTTTTATTATCTAATGTATTAGCATAAAAAATGAGTATCCTTGTAACATTTGGCAATAATTAGGCCCATAAAGTTTGTCAATTGGGAGGGTTACATGGATATTGTCATTATATTTTTGTTCATGATTGTATTATAAACAATTAGTGTGACAAAAAAGGCAATGACATAATTAATGCGTTTATATTTTTTTATGTGTGCAGACAATGACACCCACCCCCCAACCCCATTGGACGAGGATGGAACTGGTCCCATCATGGGAGATTAGTTTTTTTTGTTAGATTGTTTGATGTTTTTTTGTATTCATGTTCTAACTGTTTTTTTAAAATGTGATTGTTTTATGTTGTATTCTTGTTAGATATTTTAGTAAAGTTTTATTGATTGTTTGTGGTTGTTGGTTGTTCATTTTGAGGTTGTGTGTGTAGGTGTCATTTAAAATGTTATGGGAGGGAGGGAAGTGGAGAGAGATGGTGATAGTTTTGGCATACTTGTATTGTTAATAAGAGATATATTCCTGACCAAAGCGAGCTTTACATATGCCAAACTGAGCTCTCTGTTTTCTCTGTCCCTTTTATACTCTCCTGTCCACGGTTCCGTAACTTTCAAACTTTCGTGACTTGGCTTGTTTCAACCCTTTTATGTAAATTTGTACATGAACTTTGTTGTTTTTAATCAATAAAATTGTATTTATGAAACCCTCATGTGTCATTTATTTATTGTACTTGTTTATTATTTGTTTATTTATTATTTACTAACCCTCTTCCCGTAACTTCTGTCCCTTCCTGTAATCTAGCTCTCCATCCTTCACCCTTAGCCTTCTTTCTTTGTTTTTCATGGACCCCTTGTTTATTCTGTATGAGCTGGCATTTTTCTTCAGCTTTTGTTTATTTCTCACACAGTAACACACACAAACACTCACAGTAACACACACTCACAGTAACACACACACACAGAGAGACACACACACACAGCAGGTCTTCTTAGCAGGTTTTAAAGGAATATAGAGTCTTGCCTCTGTCAGTGGGTTCTGACTCACCGCTCTTTTGTTTCTAACAATCACACAGATCTCTGTTACGTTGCATCTCATCCATTTATTTTTTACAATGGTTCAGTATCAGAAACACAAAGTGAAACTTTGTCCTTACTAAATAACAAAGAGCTCATCACTGATCTCTCCTTCTCATCATGAGTTCAACACACCTGTCTCCAGTTACTCATTCATTTATTCCCACCTCCCCACCACAGATGCAATACATATTAAAGGCCAGCAGGGGGAGACCTGCACCCACACATATCCAGAGATAATATCTACATAATGATAAACTCTTACACCCATCAAAGTAATGAATCTAACAATAATATATAAATAATATAATAAAGTCAAATGTCTCTAACAAAGTCTCACTCTCTAACACCGATGATAACTTTCTTAATCGTTGGGAACGATTGTTCATTTTCTCTCTCACAGTAAAAACCCTTAAAACTTAAATCCAGAGCTAAATGTGACCTGATGGTGGCGCTAGAGGGAAGGCCAGAACTACATTTTGAGGATTTGTGCTCTACTGTATAATAAGCAAGGTATTGACAATAATAAAAATATAATACATAACTCATTTAATGGAAATATGAGTAGGAGTAGTTGAGTGTTGGTGGACTCTACCTCTAAGAGGACAATAAAGAAATCAGCAGGAACAATGACGTCTATAAACAACCTGTGACAAAGTTCAGGGCTAATTAATAATGAGCAGACGATATCAGACTAGTTTAAATCATTAACATCTTCAACACACTGAATACTGGTCGATAAGTGTTTCCAGTTACCTCAGAAATAAAAATGAAGGACTTCCGTTTATGGCGGCGAGCTGGTCGGCGGTGTAGTTCGAGAGCTCCCAGAACGGTCCGACATTTCCCCAACCTCAGAGTAATTTACACGAGCATATCTGTGATTTTTTTATGGGGAGATACAATCTAAGGAATGCTAAGACCATAACGAGCCCAAACTGTGAGGAAAACGAGGAAATGGCGACAGGAGGCGTCGACACAGATGAAGCTAATGTGCATGCTACAATGGCCGCCCTGCAAGCTAGCATGGACGCTATCCGCGCTGACATAAAAGCAGGGCACTTGGACATGAAAAAAGAACTGAGCGGATTCTGCGAGACAATCAAAAAAGACATGAGGGAAGAGTTCGGGAACTTAAAAGAAGAAGTTAACCAACAACTGAGTGAGATTGGGGCAGAACTCAAGAACACAGAGGCTAGGGTTGAGGAGGTGGAGACCCGAGTGGCCGAGATGGAGGAGTGGAGTGTTACCGCGAGGGACGAGCTTCTCCAGGCTTTGAAGGAGCAAAAGAGCATCGTGTCAAAGTTAACCGATTTAGAGACGCGCTCCCGCAGAAACAACCTCCGCATCTTCGGGATCCCCGAGGGGGAGGAGGGGAACAACGCATGTGAGTTTCTGGAGAGATTTATTAAATCCGAGTTGCAACTCCCAGACATCGACCTCAATATACAACGCTGCCACCGGTCACTCGGACCAAAACCATCACCGCCAGCCGCCCCGAGATCCATGGTCGCTTACTTCCTCGTCTACAAAACCAAGGATCTGGTGCTGAGCACCGCATGGAAAAAGAAAGAGATACACTTCAAGGGGAAAAGAGTGTACTTCGATCACGACTACCCAGCAGACGTGATAAAAAAGAGGAAGAAATACGCCCCACTGAGGAAGGTGTTAAAAGAACGAGGACTCAGATTCCAAACACCTGCACCTGCAAGGCTCAGAGTCTTCTATGATGAAGGACCCGCCACATACGACAACGCGGACGAGGCGACGGAGGATTTGCTCAAGAGGGGGATACTGACAGCCGACGAGGGAAACACGCGCGCCGACGCATCCCAGGCAGCTGTGACACCGCACAAGAAGCTGGAAAGAAACACATGGCAGACCAGCGGGTCCCCAAGACACCGAGACAGGTCCTCAGACATCGAACGAGCCAGAGAGAAGCTCCGGAGATTTCAACGATCCATTACACTGCAGGAGGATATGACCTGAGGTGCACTCGTGAGTGATATGAGAGGAGGGTAAAATTGAAGAAAAGAAAAAAAAAATTATTAATGATAATTATTTAAAAGACTGGAACTGTTAGGACTTTTATTTTATTTTTTTCTCCTCCTCTCTTTTTTTTTCATTAGAGTATTTCTTTTTTTTTTCCTTTTCTTTTTTATTAAACGCCGGTTGATGATTACGGCTCTTAGCTCATATTATTAAGAAAATACCGATCGGACTGTTTCACGGGGTGACAGAAACTACACCGAAAACTGCGTGTACTAAAACCGCCTAGGACGATGTTAGGATGCATCTGGAGGGGCCCTCCTTTTGGAGGCCTCCCCTCCCCGTTCAGAAGTTGTTACTTTACTTCACCTTTGGAGGTTATTTTTATTTTAGTTTGCTTGTGTTCAGCACAGATGGTTTTTATTTATATGTTTAGATTATTGGAAGGGAAAAATATGTGGACTGGAATTAAGAGGTAGGATGTCAAATCAGGAATACAAAATAATTACTTTAAATGTCAATGGTCTACAAAATCCTATTAAAAGGAGCAAGTTGATTACTAAAATGAAAAGAGAAAAACAACAGATTATTTTTTGGCAGGAGACTCACCTTAGTGATAAAGAGCATGAAAAGTTTAAACAGTTGGGTTTTAAGAATGCATATTACTCATCTTATAAACATGGTCAAAAGAGAGGAGTCATAATATTAATCTCAAACAAAGTTGTTTTCCAGATCTCTAAACAAATAAGGGATACCGAGGGGAGATTCATTTTAGTGAAGGGTTACATTGATCACAAGCAGGTAACACTGCTGAATGTGTATAGACCCCCTGGTAATGATAAAGTATTTATAAAGAAAATATTTGATTTGATTGCTGAAGAGACTGAAGGGATTTTGGTCTGTGGCGGAGATTGGAATATACAATTACAACCATCCCTTGACTCCTCTAATGTAACAAAAAGAATTAACTCTAAAACAGTCACTGTTAAGAAACTTCTCCTTGAAGCAGGTATGATGGACGTTTGGAGGGTACTGAACCATACAGCAAGGCAGTTTACGTTTTTCTCCCACCCCCATAATGTTCATTCACGGATTGACTATTTTTTTATGTTCAACTCAGAAAGACACAGAATCTTGAAATGTCAAATAGGGGTTAAAGATATCTCAGACCACGCAGGTGTATATCTTTCCCTACATCTGGATACTGAAACGAAAAACACGACATGGAGGCTTAACACAAGCTTATTAAATGACCCGTTGTGTAAACAATTTATTCATAAAGAATTTAAAGAATATTTAGAACAAAATGACACTGGAGAAGTGTCTCCAGGTACTGTATGGGATGCTGCCAAGGCAGTAATAAGGGGAAAACTTATAATGTGGTCTTCAATTAAAAAGAGGGAGAAACAGAAACGAATAAACGACCTATTACAGGAACTAAAAGACCTCGAAATTAAACATATGGAACTTAATGACCCCAAATTATTAGATCAGATAAAACTCACTAAGCAAAACTTAAATAAACTATATGATAGTCATGAGGAGATGAAGGCAAAGTACATCAAGCAAAGGTACTATGATAATGGACCAAGGGCTAAAAAACTGTTAGCCTGGAGGATAAGAAAGCAGCAAGAGGAAAGGTCCATTCATAAAATTAAGGACACACAATCTGGAAAGATGTGTCATAAGCTAAAAGAAATACAAAAGTCCTTTGAAGATTACTACAAAGATCTGTACACTCGACCAAAGGGAGCTGATTCTTTGAGTATTACACATTTCCTTAACTCACTGGATCTTCCGTCCATTGGATTTGAACAGAATAAAATAATGATGAATGAAATAACACAAAAAGAGCTGGATAACGCAATCTCCAGACTCAAAACAAATAAAATGCCAGGTGAGGACGGATATTCCGCCGAATGGTATAAAGCATTTAGAGAGTTACTATCACCATCATTATTGAAATGTTTTAATTTTACACTTAATGGGGGAGAAATACCAGTCTCCTGGAGACGTGCTATCATTTCTGTAATTCCTAAGGTGGGTAAAGATAAGTCTGAGTGTGGTTCTTATAGACCGATATCGATCTTAAACCTAGATTATAAATTATACGCCTCAATAATTGCAAAAAAATTAGAAAACATTATTCCGGACATAATAGACGAAGACCAGACAGGTTTTCTTAAAACCAGACAGACACAAGATAATGTAAGACGGGCGTTACATTTGATGGAGCACATGAGTAAAAAAAAAGACAAGTCCATTGTTCTTAGCCTTGACGCTGAAAAGGCATTCGATTCAGTTAGTTGGGAATACCTATATTTAACATTACAAAGATTTGGCTTTGATATTAAAGTTATCTCATATTTGAAAAATTTATATCATTCTCCCTTTGCCAGAATCAAAATAAATGGTAGTTTGACTGACCCTGTGCCACTTGAAAGAGGCTGTCGGCAGGGATGTCCCTTAAGTCCGACTTTGTTTGCTCTATTTATCGAGCCTTTGGCTCAGGCTATTAGAGAAGACCAGAACATTAAGGGAATCTGGTTTAAAGGCACTGAGTATAATGCCTGCCTTTATGCAGATGATGTATTAATCACCCTTTCCCAACCAGATTTGAGTTTACCAACATTAATGTCTTCCCTGAAAACATTTGGTCATTATTCGGGTTATAAATTAAACATTCATAAAACACAAGTTATCTCATTTAACTATATTCCCCCACCTCAAATAAATAACCTGTGCAATTTTAAATGGGAAAATAACATTATTAAATACTTAGGAATAAAAATCCCAAAGGATTTATCTACCATTTACGCAACAAATTATCCCCCAATTACAACAGAGATAAAGGCAGATTTGAACAAATGGAGTTTATTACCACTGGACTTGCATAACAGAATAGATATAGTTAAAATGAACATCTTACCACGATTGCTTTTCCTTTTTATGTCAATACCAATAGAAATACCGCAAAAACAATTAATAGAATGGAAGAGAATGCTGTCTGGGTTCATTTGGAGAGGCCTTAAACCAAGGATCAGGTATAAAACATTGCAACTGTCTAAAGAAAAAGGAGGTTTGGCCTTGCCGAACATAGAGGACTATTACAAATCTGCACAGCTCAGATACTTGATCTATTTGTGCGACCCATATTACAACGCCAAGTGGAAAAATCTGGAATTAAGCCAACTGGATATTCCCCTCCAGAGCTTGCTTGGTGACAGAAATCTATATTTATTGTATAAACAAAACTTAAATGGTTGGACAAGAACTCCCCTAAATATTTGGTTTGGTGAATGCCGAAAAAACAAACTGGAAAACCACATGAAAATATTACGATGGGTAACACATGATAAGGATTTTAAACCTGCCCAGATGGATGGACGCTTCAAACAGTGGCTCTCCAAAGGTATCACAACATACTGTCTCATTTCTGACAAAGGGACACTAGACTGTTTTCAAAAACTTAAGGATAAATACGACTTAGAAAATCAAGACTTTTTCAGGTTCCTTCAAGTTAGAGCGCATTTTAACTGTGATGTAAGCACAACAGAGGAAGGCAGTTCTGATTTAATAAACATTTTGATTGAGGCATATAAATTTAAATTAAACCGGAAATTGATTTCTAAAATCTATACCTGTTTACAGTCATTTAATGGTACTTCTACTCTTTATGTTAAATCCAAATGGGAAAAAGAAGCCAAAATAACCATTTCAGAAGATGACTGGTTGAACATTTGCAAAACTCAAATGAGCACTTCTAGCTCTTGCTATTGGAGGGAATTTTCGTGGAAGAATATAATCCGATTTTTTATCACTCCCAAAATCAAACAGCTTCAGAATGGTCAGACAAGTTATGGAAAGTGTTGGAGAGAGTGTGGAAACGCACAGGCGGACCATTTCCATGTCTTCTGGGACTGTCCGATTATACATTCTTTCTGGCGGGATGTAGTGGTGAAAATTAATTCAATATTGGGCTTTGAGATTAAACATGATTTTTGTACAATTTATCTTGGTAATATTTCCCCCACAATCAGTGTTACTGACAATTATTTGATTAAAATAATGTTGGTCTCCGCTAAAAAAGCTATTACGAGAAGATGGCTATCGAAAGAGTCTCCATCTAAAGAAGAGTGGACCGCAATTGTAAAACAAATGTATAACATGGAAAAACTGACTTTTTCTTTGAACTTGAACATGGACAAATTCACTGTATTGTGGAGGAAATGGACAGCTCATCCTGAATAAGCGACACTATCACAACTTGTGCTCTGTTTTATCTTGTTACTTTTCTATTTATTTACTTTTTTATTTTTTGCTTGAGTACAGTGCCCTCTACTGTCCTATTTGATGTGCTCTCTCAGTCTTGTTGTACACTAGTGTGTGAATGGTTTAGTCCTGTTTTGACAAGAAGAGTAGACTGTGGATAAACAGTACAAAAATGATTGAAGTAACTCTAAACCTTGGATCTACCGCTTATATACATATTGTTATATCTTTCTCTGTGTAACGATATATTTGCGTACATTTTTCCGTCTGTGCACTTTCTTCCTTGTTGTTCTTTCTTGTTCCTTTTTCTTTTTCTCCATTATATTGTAAACTGAATGACTCAATAAAAATAAAGTTAAAAAAAAAAAAAAAAAAAAAGAAATAAAAATGAAGAGAAAAAACCCCAATTATAAATAACTGTTGATTTGCTTAATATGCAGTTTTAAAAAGCAAGAACAGAAAATAAAGAAATCAGAAATATAAGAATACATGAAGTTAAATACTGTACGGTTCTCAGTGATTTAAAGGGACAAACCTGATGACAGAGTGTTGAGACTTCTGATGTTTATCAGACTATAAAAGGTCCTGCTTTCCTTCTAGCTTTATTTCTCTTCCCACCCTTCACACCAAGTCTTCTGATAGTTAACAGAAGGATTTATTTTAACCATAGCACTGCAAACAACAAGCTGTAACATTATGATCCTGTCCAGATTTCCCTTTGCTGTCAATAAGTTGTTCTTCTGTTTGTAAATCTTGTAAAAATGTTTTCAATGAAAATATTTGGTGAGAAAAAAGCAGACATAAGTTTGTCACCGTTTCTTTAATATGAGAAAACATTATTAAGATGATTTAATATCTGATCAAATATTACAGAGATGACTCAGAGCCAGGGCCGGCCCAAGGCATAAGCGAAATAAGCAGCTGCTTAGGGCCCCGTGACCACTAGGGGGCCCCCAAGAGCAACTAACTTAAAAAAAGAATAAGTAATACTTGAGTAATACTTTTTTTTTTTCATGTGTGAGTGATGATGATTCATGTATTATCAAATGTACGTTATTGTACAAAAACCCCAACAATATTATGTTAACAGAGAGGCAGTAGGAAACTACTTCCTACTGCCTCTCTGCTCGAAATGTCAGAGCTCAGCTAGTAACGTGAGCAGTGCGCGCTGAGCATCCAGGAGCTAGGAGCAGGAGAATAATGTTGTAAAAAAGGATCTACCCTTCAGGGGCAGAAAAAAGAAAAAGGAAGAGGAGGAAAACAACAAGATAAAGGTATGTCTTGGTAATGTAACATTTGGTGTCAAGGAGAGTTTGAAAAGTTTCCTCAAATTAGGAAAGTCCCTAATTATTGTTGATATGTTGTTCCAACTACGTTAGCCTATAATAGCAAATTAGCTAGCTAACGTTTTTGTGTTTGTGTAATACTTTGAATAAGTTGATTCTCAGTTTTATTCTGGGTCGATTTTTGGCATCAAAACAACGGTCTTGATAACAACGTTTGATAGTAAATGTTTAATAACTAACGTTAATTACAAACGCGGTGACGTTTGCTAGCAATATGGTTTTGCATTAATGAATTAACTTAGTTAACTTATAGTTTGAGGTATGTTGTTTTAATTGTTTGCTGCAGAGCACAGTAATTTATGTGAGTAAATAAACATATTCCTTTTACATCAACTCCCTATTATGCTCATACGTTATATGAAACTTCCCCAGGAGCACTGTTAAAGTATTCTGGAGGAGGCACTGACTCAGCCCAGGAGCAACCCACCTCCTCAGGAGCAGCCAAGGCTGATGAATCAGATGATCGAAAAACTGTCACCATATAATTTCTAGTCAAATGATCTCATTAAGATGTAATAATATAAGATATAATCATATGACAAGGGACATGTTTTTAGACAAATGCATATTATTTCAAAACTTCTCAAGCAAATTTCAGTTGTTTTACTGGCAGTTTGTTTTCCTATTACAAGCTATAGCTTTACTTTTTTATTTAGAAAATAAGCAGCATCATTTTCAAGTGTAATATGACTATAACATGGCTGGCTTTTTATGTTGTTGTTTTTCATCTCAGGTCCATCTCTATCCTCTGCTCCATCCACTGTGCCCACTGTCCTCTCTGCAACCTCAGCTGTATCTGGTAAGTTAACAATAAAACAGCCTTTATAATTGCTCAGTGTACTGCAGAATATTCTGAGATGAATGATGATTTTGTCCAAAAATATTAATTTAATTTCCCTATAGGTCCTTCATCTTTGGTCATCTAGACTGATGTTTCATCTACTTCTTCAGCGTCCAGTTTGCAGCAGGGATCAGCAGCTCCGCCAGTAGACCCAGCTCAGTGTCCCTCTTTCCTGTCAGACTACTTTATATTTTATTTATAAACCATTTGTGTTACCTTGTTTCAGGTGCCTCTGTTGATTTACATCATTATTTAAGTATTTGTCTGATATTCTTTAAATTAATTTTATTTACTGTCTGTTTTTGTACATTTGCTCTTACAGTTTATTTAAAACAAAACATAATAAAGCAGATTGTGTTTACAGTAAACTATTGGTTTATTTTGTTACTTTTAGTTGGCCTAGATTACATTCAGTATCCCACTTAGTACTATATCACTTTGAATATTAAGTGTAAATCAACCCCAGGCTGCTCTTGTAGCTGAATTTTCTACCATTTCAGATTAAAAACCATAGATGGGTAAAACATGCCGGGCTGCTCTTTGAGGTTTTATGTATTGATTCTCTGTGTGGCCAGTAGGGGGAGCTGCTGGCTTTGCCAAATATTAATTGAAAGATTTTTCTGTAAATTTGCAAATCTGGTGTCTGTCATTACGAATACACTAACTGTGATAACTTTTTGTTGTAATCCACAGTGATTAATGCCATGGAAGCAGAGTAGAATAAGTAGAATATGTTTATAGTAGGTGTGTGAATGATCAATAATCATTATTATTGGCAGTAATAGAGGGCCCCAAAATCAAATTTTGCTTAGGGCCCCATGGAGGCTTGGGCCGGCCCTGCTCAGAGCTCTGAAGTCTGATCTGCATCTAGATATAAAAAGCTGCTTCAGATCAGTGTGAAAAACATCTACTATAGATATAAAGAACAATAACAAATACCAACAATTACGTTAAGAATAGAAATAATTCTAATATTTATATAAAATACTTCCTTTAATTATTATGAATTATAACATATTGCTATTAGAGTAATACTAAAGTGCACAAATACACAAACAAAACAACACACTAGTAAATCAGTGTGAGTCCAGACTAAACCAGTAGCTGTTAGTTAATGATCCACACGGTGACGTTATAAAAACACAGAAACATCTTATAAATAATAAACAGCAGAATAATCACGGAGGTCTGGATTCTCTCTAAACTGCTTCACAGAAACTTGACTCTTTCTACATGAACTGAAATTAATCTGGACATTTTATTCACACCTTCATCTTTACAAGAGCTGAACAGAAAGGATCAGAAATATGATTATTTGATGGATCCTTTATTTGATGTTCTACTGTAGTCGATGTTATACACTGAAGCTCTAAGGGATTAATAAATTACTTCTTATCTTATCCTAGTTTCATGTGAAAGGTTAGTGTTTTATCTCACAGTTCATACATAAAACGTGTGTGTGCTTCCTCTCTGCTGTTCCTGCCTCCTCAGCCTCTCAGGTGTTCAGCAGGTAAAACACGTTGACGGCCGATGATGAAATACTTTCACATGTGAAGATATAATAACTCAACATAACAGATATCTTCCTTTGTCAATGTTGTAAGTTCATTCTTAGGCAATAACATTACATTTTCACACGTTATGTATTTGTGTTTGTCGCTGTGGTAAGAAGGTGTGTGTCTGTGGTAAATATATATAGAAGAGACGACCATGAGAAATATTACAGAGCTGCTGTCTAACCAAACCGTTTCCAGCATGTTACACTTCTTTATTTAACTGTGTTCATGTTGTTGTTCTCCTGACTGCAGAGATGGAGCGTTCATACCTAATCGCGGGAGGAGTTGGAGCTGTAGCTGTAGTTGTTCTTATCGTAGTACCTTTAGTCCTCGTCCTGCAGCTTGTGGTGAGTAGCACATTCTGCTGCAGTCAGAGTGAAGTGTTAAGGTTCAGTTTTATTGTCTTTATACAACAGATACTACAGTATCAGTAAATAATAAATAAATAAATGTTTTTTTTGTACTTTAGGTGAAAAACCTGCAGACAAAACTCAGGGTTAAAAACACTGAAACTCTTCCAGATGTTATTTACTGATGAATAAAAACAAAGTAAATATGAATATTGATCTATTTGAATAAAACCTGCTGTTAATAACACTTCAGTTTAAATATTTGACATCTTTAAGTTGTTTTAATATTCAGACATGGACTCAAACAAACCTTCATGTTCTTTTTATTGTGTCATCAACATGAAACCAGTTTAAAGTTGAAATGAACAATATGAAACTGTTTGTTTATTGCTGAGAGAACAAAGAAAACAAACTAACAGCAGCTGCTAGAAAAACTTCTTCTTTGCTTCAAAATAAAAAAACATGAAATCAGATCTGATGATTTTCTTTGGAGAATTATTTTCAATCCAGATTCAAACAGACGACATGAAATAAACTTTAAAGAGTTGAAATAAAACGTTTCTAAAAGCTGCTGAAGAAGAAAAACGTCAGAGAAAAACTTTAACAACACAAACGTCGTCTGACTCATAATAAAATGTATCATATAAAATAAAAACGTTATCTTTGAGTGTGAACGTGGAAATGAACAGGAAGTCTCATTATTGTTGAGGTGTTGTGTGTGTGTGTGTGTGTGTGTGTGTATGTGTGTGTGTTTCATATTTTTGGCACTGTGAAATGTATCTTTGAAAGCAGAAATTAACATTATGTTGCTTTAAATGGTGAACAGGACAGATGAAGCACTGCATGTGTGTGTGTGTGTGTGTGTGTGTATTATGTGTGTATTGTGTGTCACACAGTGTGTGTGGAGCCTCGGCTCAGGTAGGTCTTCATGGTGGCGATCAGCTGACTCTCCTCCTCCAGCGTCAGGTCCAGATAATCCTCCTCATGACGAGAGATGTCCTTCAGCACGTCGTTCACCAGCTCCTGGTTCTCTGATAATCAATCAATCAATCACTGATCCATTATTACTTCAAACTGAGGGTTAAAAGCAGCTCACAGATAAACTTGAATGTTATTTTGTAAAACAGCTGATTAAACTAACAGGAGCTAATGGAGCGTTTGTCTGGGACTATTTTCAGCGGCGGAGGGTTACCTGTGGAGTTGGAGGAGGTGCTGGGCTCCTCGGGGGAGGGGGAGGAGGAGGAGGAGGAGGTGGAGGGAGGAGAGACGGACAGCAGCTCCGGGGAGAGAACGCCACGATTCTCCAACAGCAGCTGAGTCGCTGATTGGACGTCTCCACCCGTCAATCTGAGAGCAGCTTCAGACACCGCCCACTCAAAGCCCAGGTACATCAACTACACACAATACACACAATACAAACACACACACACACACAATACATACACAATACACACATAATACACACACACAATACATACACAATACACACATAATACACACATAATACACACACACGCACACACAATACATACACAATACACACATAATACACACACACGCACACAATACAAAATACACACAGACACACAATACACACGCACACACATAATACAAACATAATACACACATAATACACACACACAATACACACATAATACACACACAATACACACATAATACACACGCACACATAATACACACACACACACACACACACACAATACACATATAATACACACACACACACAATACACACACACACAATACACACACACACACACACACACATTAAACACAATGTTCAGTTCATTTTATTCAAACATTAAAATCCAAAAGTAGTTTTTCTGTTATTAAAGAAAACGAGATGTAACAGCAGAGCAGACTGATTGATAGATTGATTGATTGGTTGATAGATTGGTTGGTTGATTGATTGATTGATTGATTGGTTGGTTGGTTGGTTGGTTGGTTGATTGATTGATTGATTGGTTGATAGATTGGTTGGTTGATTGATTGATTGGTTGATTGGTTGATAGATTGATTGATTGGTTGGTTGGTTGATTGATTGGTTGGTTGATTGATTACCTGCTCCAGCTTCTCTGCACTGATTGGCTCCTCTGTGTTGTTGTTGGTCTGAGCCGTCTGACCGTCCAGCAGCATCTGATGGAAACATCAACATCATCAACACACTTCAGACTTCAACCTGCTCTTCCTCTAGAAACACATTCACATCTCATTCATTATTATTATTATTATTATAATATTACAATTTTAATGCCCAGATTTAGTCTTTTATTCATATTTACAACATACTTATACACAGGTTTATGTGTTGCTGTCCACTAGAGGGCATCCCACCAGGAAACAGCTTCAGGTTACTTTATTGATATCTGTACGTACATTTGTTTTGCAGTGAGATGATGTCCTCCATTTATACAATAAACAAGACCAATGTACAGTAGAGTCAACAAATTCAACCTGGACATGGTGGAATGCAAAGCCCTGAACTCCTTCAGAGGACCAGCACTCTGAAAACCAGGTGTTTTATAAAGCTGATCGGTCACTTTAAACAGAGCAGAGACGCTGCTTGTGTTACATTCTGCTGCCGTAGAAGAACGGATCTGTTATCTCCCAGAATCACATCCTCATCATCATCCTCACTTTTTTTATTATTTATTATTAATTTGTGACTTTAATCTCAGGAATACAATTTTTTTCTGCTCCACCGTTTGGTAGAGTTCACTGTGTGTCACAAACTAAATCTATTGAACTTTTAGGTCAATGTTTATCACTTGTATGAGGAATGTAATGCACAGACAGACCATCAGGTTGTGTTATGGTTGCTATAGATACAGGTTGTGCTATGGTTGCTATAGATACAGGTTGTTCTATGGTTGCTATAGATACAGGTTGTTCTATGGTTGCTATAGATACAGGTTGTGTTATGGTTGCTATAGATACAGGTTGTGCTATGGTTGCTATAGATACAGGTTGTGTTATGGTTGCTATAGATACAGGTTGTGTTATGGTTGCTATAGATACAGGTTGTTCTATGGTTGCTATAGATACAGGTTGTGTTATGGTTGCTATAGATACAGGTTGTGCTATGGTTGCTATAGATACAGGTTGTCCTATGGTTGCTATAGATACAGGCTGTGTTATGGTTGCTATAGATACAGGTTGTGTTATGGTTGCTATAGATACAGGTTGTTCTATGGTTGCTATAGATACAGGTGTGTTATGGTTGCTATAGATACAGGTTGTGTTATGGTTGCTATAGATACAGGTTGTGTTATGGTTGCTATAGATACAGGTTGTTCTATGGTTGCTATAGATACAGGTTGTGCTATGGTTGCTATAGATACAGGCTGTGCTATGGTTGCTATAGATACATGTTGTGTTATGGTTGCTATAGATACAGGTTGTGTTATGGTTGCTATAGATACAGGTTGTGTTTTGGTTGCTATAGATACAGGTTGTGTTATGGTTGCTATAGATACAGGTTGTTCTATGGTTGCTATAGATACAGGTGTGTTATGGTTGCTATAGATACAGG
>NC_084989.1:25106982-25126982 GCF_963691925.1 Scomber scombrus
GGGAATGCTGGGAATACTGGGAGTACTGCAGTACTACTGGGAGTACTGGGAGTACTGGGAATACTGCAGTACTACTGATACCACTGCAGTAAAAGTACTTATACAGTACTATAAAATACTCTATTACAAGTATAATAACTGCATGAAAATCCTCCTACAGTAAAAGTATTAAGAGAGAGTATTATGTAGTATTACAGTATTATGAGTATTGTGAGTATTGTAGTATTGTGAGTATTGTAGTATTATGAGTATTGTAGTATTGTAGTATTATGAGTATTGTAGTATTATGAGTATTGTAGTATTATGAGTATTGTAGTATTACCTTCTTCTCTTTAGGAGGGATATTCAGAGGATTTCCTTTCTGATCAGCGATCTCTAGGAAAGGAGCCGTGTGAGGATCCTCACTGCCGTCTGAGGAACAGTTAGAGGAACAGTTAGAGGAACAGTTAGAGGAACAGTTCCACAGTTAAAGGAACAGTTCCACAGTTAGAGGAACAGTTAGAGGAACAGTTCCACAGTTAAAGGAACAGTTCCACAGTTAAAGGAACAGTTCCACAGTTAGAGGAACAGTTAAAGGAACAGTTCCACAGTTAGAGGAACAGTTCCACAGTTAGAGGAACAGTTAGAGGAACAGTTCCACAGTTCGAGGAACAGTTCCACAGTTAGAGGAACAGTTAGAGGAACAGTTCCACAGTTAAAAGAACAGTTCCACAGTTAGAGGAACAGTTAGAGGAACAGTTCCACAGTTAGAGGAACAGTTCCACAGTTAGAGGAACAGTTAGAGGAACAGTTCCACAGTTAAAGGAACAGTTTGAGGAACAGTTCCACAGTTAAAGGAACAGTTAGAGGAACAGTTCCACAGTTAAAGGAACAGTTAGAGGAACAGTTCCACAGTTAGAGGAACAGTTCCACAGTTAGAGGAACAGTTTCACAGTTAGAGGAACAGTTCCACAGTTAAAGGAACAGTCCCACAGTTAGAGGAACAGTTAGAGGAACAGTTCCACAGTTAGAGGAACAGTTAGAGGAACAGTTCCACAGTTAGAGGAACAGTTAGAGGAACAGTTCCACAGTTAGAGGGACAGTTCCACAGTTAAAGGAACAGTTCCATAGTTAAAGGAATAGTTCCACAGTTAGAGGAGCAGTTAAAAGAACAGTTCCACAGTTAGAGGAACAGTTCCACAGTTAGAGGAACAGTTCCATAGTTAAAGGAATAGTTCCACAGTTAGAGGAGCTGTTAAAAGAACAGTTCCACAGTTAGAGGAACAGTTCCACAGTTAGAGGAACAGTTCCACAGTTAGAGGAACAGTTCCACAGTTAGAGGAACAGTTCCATAGTTAGAGGAACAGTTCCACAGTTAGAGGAACAGTTCCACAGTTAGAGGAACAGTTAAAAGAACAGTTCCACAGTTAGAGGAACAGTTCCACAGTTAAAGGAACAGTTCCATAGTTAAAGGAACAGTTCCACAGTTAAAGGAACAGTTCCACAGTTAGAGGAACAGTTCCACAGTTAGAGGAACAGTTAACAGAACAGTTCCACAGTTAAAGGAACAGTTCCATAGTTAAAGGAACAGTTCCACAGTTAGAGGAACAGTTCCACAGTTAGAGGAACAGTTCCACAGTTAGAGGAACAGTTAAAAGAACAGTTCCACAGTTAAAGGAACAGTTCCACAGTTAGAGGAAAAGTTCCACAGTTAGAGGAACAGTTCCACAGTTAGAGGAACAGTTAAAAGAACAGTTCCACAGTTAAAGGAACAGTTCCACAGTTAGAGGAACAGTTCCACAGTTAGAGGAGCAGTTCCACAGTTAAAGGAACAGTTCCACAGTTAGAGGAACAGTTAAAAGAACAGTTCCACAGTTAGAGGAACAGTTCCATAGTTAAAGGAACAGTTCCACAGTTAAAGGAACAGTTCCACAGTTAGAGGAACAGTTCCACAGTTAGAGGAACAGTTAAAAGAACAGTTCCACAGTTAAAGGAACAGTTCCACAGTTAGAGGAACAGTTCCATAGTTAAAGGAACAGTTCCACAGTTAGATGAACAGTTCCACAGTTAGAGGAACAGTTCCACAGTTAAAGGAACAGTTCCATAGTTAAAGGAACAGTTCCATAGTTAAAGGAACAGTTCCACAGTTAGAGGAACAGTTCCATAGTTAAAGGAACAGTTCCATAGTTAAAGGAACAGTTCAACAGTTAAAAGAACAGTTCCACAGTTAAAGGAACAGTTCCACAGTTAGAGGAACAGTTCCACAGTTAGAGGAACAGTTCCACAGTAAAAGGAGCAGTTAAAAGAACAGTTCCACAGTTAGGGGAACAGTTCTACAGTTAAAAGAACAGTTCCACAGTTAAAGGAACAGTTCCACAGTTAGAGGAACAGTTCCACAGTTAGAGGAGCAGTTAAAAGAACAGTTCCACAGTTAGAGGAACAGTTCCACAGTTAGAGGAGCAGTTAAAAGAACAGTTCCACAGTTAGAAGAACAGTTCCACAGTTAGAGGAACAGTTCCACAGTTAAAGGAACAGTTCCACAGTTAGAGGAACAGTTAGAGGAACAGTTCCACAGTTAGAGGAACAGTTAGAGGAACAGTTCCACAGTTAGAGGAACAGTTCCACAGTTAGAGGAACAGTTCCACAGTTAGAGGAACAGTTAGAGGAACAGTTCCACAGTTAGAGGAACAGTTCCACAGTTAGAGGAACAGTTCCACAGTTAAAGGAACAGTTCCACAGTTAGAGGAACAGTTCCACAGTTAGAGGAACAGTTAAAAGAACAGTTCCACAGTTAGAAGAACAGTTCCACAGTTAGAGGAACAGTTAAAAGAACAGTTCCACAGTTAGAAGAACAGTTCCACAGTTAGAGGAACAGTTCCACAGTTAAAGGAACAGTTCCACAGTTAGAGGAGCAGTTAAAAGAACAGTTCCACAGTTAGAAGAACAGTTCCACAGTTAGAGGAACAGTTCCACAGTTAAAGGAACAGTTCCACAATTAGAGGAACAGTTCCACAGTTAGAGGAACAGTTAGAGGAACAGTTCCACAGTTAGAGGAACAGTTCCACAGTTAGAGGAACAGTTAGAGGAACAGTTCCACAGTTAGAGGAACAGTTCCACAGTTAGAGGAACAGTTCCACAGTTAAAGGAACAGTTCCATAGTTAAAGGAACAGTTCCATAGTTAGAGGAACAGTTCCATAGTTAAAGGAACAGTTCCATAGTTAAAGGAACAGTTCCACAGTTAGAGGAACAGTTCCATAGTTAAAGGAACAGTTCCATAGTTAAAAGAACAGTTCCATAGTTAAAGGAACAGTTCAACAGTTAAAAGAACAGTTCCACAGTTAAAGGAACAGTTCCACAGTTAGAGGACCAGTTCCATAGTTAAAGGAACAGTTCTACAGTTAAAAGAACAGTTCCACAGTTAAAGGAACAGTTCCACAGTTAGAGGAACAGTTCCACAGTTAGAGGAGCAGTTAAAAGAACAGTTCCACAGTTAGAGGAACAGTTCCACAGTTAGAGGAGCAGTTAAAAGAACAGTTCCACAGTTAGAGGAACAGTTCCACAGTTAGAGGAACAGTTCCACAGTTAGAGGAACAGTTCCACAGTTAGAGGAACAGTTCCACAGTTAGAGGAGCAGTTAAAAGAACAGTTCTACAGTTAAAGGAACAGTTCAACAGTTAAAAGAACAGTTTCACAGTTAAAGGAACAGTTCCACAGTTAAAGGAACAGTTCCACAGTTAGAGGAGCAGTTAAAAGAACAGTTCCACAGTTAGAGGAACAGTTCCACAGTTAGAGGAACAGTTCCACAGTTAGAGGAACAGTTCCACAGTTAGAGGAACAGTTCCACAGTTAGAGGAACCGTTCCACAGTTAAAAGAACAGTTTCACAGTTAGAGGAACAGTTCCACAGTTAGAGGAGCAGTTAAAAGAACAGTTCCACAGTTAGAGGAACAGTTCCACAGTTAGAGGAACAGTTCCACAGTTAGAGGAACAGTTCCACAGTTAGAGGAACAGTTAAAAGAACAGTTCCACAGTTAGAGGAACAGTTCCACAGTTAGAGGAACAGTTCCACAGTTAGAGGAACAGTTCCACAGTTAGAGGAACAGTTCCACAGTTAGAGGAACAGTTCCACAGTTAGAGGAACAGTTCCACAGTTAAAGGAACAGTTCCACAGTTAGAGGAACAGTTCCATAGTTAAAGGAACAGTTCCATATTTAAAGGAACAGTTCCACAGTTAGAGGAACAGTTCAACAGTTAAAAGAACAGTTCCACAGTTAGAGGAACAGTTCCATAGTTAAAGGAACAGTTCCACAGTTAGAGGAACAGTTCCATAGTTAGAGGAACAGTTCCACAGTTAAAGGAATAGTTCCACAGTTAGAGGAACGGTTCCACAGTTAAAGGAACAGTTCCACAGTTAGAGGAACAGTTCCTCATAATAAATAATCCCAGTAGGGAACACGGAGCCCTGGTTCTGATCACCTCTCTCTGACAGGATCTGGAAACCTCTCTGGGTTCTCTGGATGCTCTCGTTGTCGTTCTTCTTCTTCTCCTCTTCCTCGCTCAGCTGCTGCTTCCACTCGGCGTCGCTCACCTTCAGCACCATCATCTTACTGTGGTTCTTTACGCCCTGCTGGTCCAGACGCTGGTCTGACAGGAACCACACACACACACACAATAATAAACACAAATTAAATTAAAATAAAATAAATATAAAATAAACAAAAATAAAAATAAAAAGATTAAAACTAGATAATACAATTAATTAATTAAATAAAACAAAATAAAATAAACAAAAAGAAAATTTAAATAAAGCAAAATAATTAAAAATAAAATAAAAATAAAAACAGAATAAAATGAAACAAATAATAAAATAAAATACTCACATTTATTAATTAAATAAATAAAACAAAAGAAAATAAACAAAACAAAATTAAAATAACATAAATAAAATAAAATAATATAGAATAAAAAATAAAAATGATGGAATAAACAAAATAAAATAAAAACAGAATAAAATGATAATAAAATAAAAATAGAATAAAATGAAATGAAACACCACCAAATATTCTGAATTTTACTTAAAAAAGAAAAGAAAATTATATTAAATTGATTTGTTTTTTTACCTGCACACAACGTTTTGCCGTTCAGGATCAGTTTGATGTATTTGAGTCCGTACTCGTCTCCGATCCTGCAGCAGGAAAACACAGCAGCAGGGTTCACTCACCTTCATCCCTCCTCCTCATGTTCATCATTAAAAGCTCATTTATTAAAAGTGAATATAACATGTGAGCACCTGTCCACCACTTCCTGAACCAGCACGTCCAGCCTCGTCTCCAGAAAGTTCTTCATCTTCGGATCCTGGACAACAAACACGTAGACGTTTATATATATATCAAATCAACATATGAACTACTAAAGTGAGTTTTAATTGAAGATATTAGGACAGAAACAGTTTGCAGCTGCAGAGTCTTTGATAATTCTCAATACACAAACACAGGAGGGACAGAAATATTGATTATCAGCTTTTGAAGTTACTGATAATATTGATTTGAGCTGATAAACATGAGAAATAACTGGAATCATTTGAACATCAGATAGAAGCTGTTAGTATGAACCACGGCTGCAATAATCAGTTCACTACTCACTATTACACTTATTTAACAACTATTTAGATAATGGATTCTTTTCTTCATTGTTTAAGAAGAAAAGTCCAAATTCTCTGATTCAGCTTCTTTAATGTGAATATTTTATGTAAACTGAATATCAGGCTGGATTTTATAGACAAAAGAAGTGAAATAACCATAGACTGTATATAAAATGGACGTAACATCGGTGACGTCACCCATTGGTTTGTGGACTGCTGCTCGGAGGCCAATAGTATCGGATCTGAGCAGCGCCATCTTGAACATTTCAGGTGCATGCTGGGAAAAATAAAAACAGGGATTCTACTTATATGGGCATCAGGAGGAGCATGAGGTGCCCTCCTGAACCTGTGAACCAATCAACCTGTCAATCACCATGTAGCCACGCCCTAATGCATACCCTGCTTTATCGTCACATATAAAACCAGGGAGGCCAAAATGTCCCAAATGAACATCATACTGCATTGAAGAAGGCTTTAAACTAGCGATTGAGACCATAAACACATTTTGAAAACGTTTACTGAGGTTAGAAATCAAGTGAGAAGTTGGTGAATTCTCCATTGACTTGTATAGAGACGGAAGTCCTTTTGACACCAAAACGGTCGCCCCCTGGTGGCCTTTGATTGGAATGCAGTTTTATGTTACTTCTGCGTTTGCCTCATTTCAGAGGACCAGAACTCCCCGCCTGGTACTAACCGACAGACTCAGCAGCAGCCCTTCCCATTAAACCCTGCTCAGACTATAAGAACCTTCTTGGTGTCTCGGGGCAGCAGCAGCTCCAGCGTTGCAACGTTAGTTTCTCTGAACGTTTTGTTCCTGTTTCCTCTCTTCAGAGCCTGAACTCTGATGGACTCCAGAGCGCCTCCTACCTCGTCCTCCGGCAGGAGCAGCATGGGCACGTAACGCTCCACCAGCTCCTGATAACACACAGTAGTATTATTATTATAACTAAATGTGCTTAAAAACAAGTAAAGATCATATTTAACATTAAATATAAACAAATAGAATAAAACATAAAATAAGAAGATGTTACATATAAAAACATATAAAACTAGAAGGTGAGAAGGTATTACAATAACAGTAGGGTAAGAAGTACTGTGTTGTTATTGTCTGTGCTGGTCTGTGCTGGTCTGCGCTGGTCTGCGCTGGTCTGCGCTGGTCTGCGCTGGTCTGTGCTGGTCTGCGCTGGTCTGTACTGGTCTGCGCTGGTCTGCACTGGCTTGTACTGGTCTGTACTGGTCTGTGCTGGTCTGTGCTGGTCTGTACTGGTTTGTACTGGTCTGTGCTGGTCTGTGCTGGTCTGCGCTTGTTTGCGCTGGTTTGTACTGGTCTGTACTGGGTTGTACTGGTCTGTACTGGTCTGTACTGGTTCTATGCTATCTGACCTTCATGTGCTGGGTTCCCGGCTGGTTCTGCTCATCGGTGTACGGCGGGTTCCACAGCTGGATCTTCTCCTGCTTCAGAAGGATCTTCAGCTTGGCCTCCGTGTTCTGCTCAGCCATCGTGTCTGAAACACACGACAGAAACCGTCTATATATATGTTGTCTCAGGTGCATGCTGGGAAAAATAAAAACAGGGATTTTACTTATATGGGCATCAGGAGGAGCATGAGGCGCCCTCCTGAACCTGTGAACCAATCAACCTGTCAATCACCACGTAGCCACGCCCTAATGCATACCCTGCTTTATCGTCACATATAAAATCAGGGAGGCCAAAATGTCCCAAATGAACATCATACTGCATTGAAGAAGGCTTTAAACTAGCGATTGAGACCATAAACACATTTTGAAAACGTTTACTGAGGTTAGAAATCAAGTGAGAAGTTGGTGAATTCTCCATTGACTTGTATAGAGACGGAAGTCCTTTTGACACCAAAACGGTCGCCCCCTGGTGGCCTTTTGATAGAATGCAGTTTTAAGTTACTTCCTCGTTGGCCTCATTTCAGAGGACCAGAACTCCCCGCCTGGTTAAGACACAAAACCCTCATTTAAATACTGCTGTCTGCACCTGTTTTCATTTACGCAGTTATTCTGCAAAACGCACGTAAACTAAACACGCAATGTATTGCACTGTGCTCGCTATTTAGTTCCTTTATTTGGGATCTTAGTAAATCAGACCCTTTGTGAACTATTATTTGTATTACTTTGAGTTAATGCTGATGGTGATAATATGTATGATAGTGACAATGGTGGCAGTGTGATGATGATGATGATGATGATGATGATGGTGATGGTAATATGAATGATAATATATTTATATATACTACACAGGATCACAGGTACAGAAATGTAAGTTTATTGGGAATTAAATAAGTGTAAAGTTCATCCTGCTCCTTTGCAGAAGAATCTCTTTGTTTGCTTCTTTTATTTGTTTGATTCTTGGTTGATTTTATTTTTTCCTTTTGGAATTGTTGGAATTGAAATTGTTTGTTTATGTCTGAAATAATAAACATTAACATAACAACACAACAATGTTTATTTTCGCAGCTTTAATGTGAAGAGATAATTATTCAGTGTTCAGACTCATGTGAACATTTATTTATTTGAGTGTTTTTCATGGTTGTGTTGACATGATTAATAACGGAGGCACAATCAGAGGAAGTTTACAATAATAAACGTGTTTAAATTGAATAATATTAATATATAATATTAAATAGACATGAAATGATAGACTCTCAGGTCATGTTTTCACCTCATATAAACATTAATGCCTCTTTCTTATTTTAAATCTATCTGTGTCAAACATCAAATACCAAACTTTAAGAATGAATGAGTCTGTTTATTCTCTGTACAGTTTAATAAACTTAATTAATAAATATATCTGCTGTCATGTTTGATAAACTGATTTAAACTCACATCAGCTTTAAAACATGAAACTAAAAACTGCTCAAAAGTAAAGTGACGCCAGCTGACTTTAACCTGGACAAACTCAAATTAAACAGATTCATATTTTATTGTCAGTTTCAGTATTTTTAATATAATTAAATTAATAGTTTTTAACATTTTTTTGTGAAGGAACTAACTTACAGCTCAGCTAGCTAACATCCGCTAGCTTCAGTCACAGATCGTTTATTCTCTATAAAATCTTTCTGTCAGTTACCTCTGAGACAAAAGACGCGATGACAGAGAGATAATGTGTGTTAAGGCTCCGATATTCCTCCGGTATTCCTCCGTTAACCCTCCGTTATTCCTCCGGTAAGCCTCCGGTAAGACCGTTGCTGCTGTTGTTTTCGTCCGTTTGTTGTTTCGGGGAAAGATGTGCTGACAGCGGACAGACGTCTCACTCTGACCGCATTTTCTGACCCCGGCTACGTAACCAAGTCTACGTAACTCACGTCTACGTAACTCACGTCTACGTAACTTACGTCCACAAAAGGCAAGGGGCAACTCAATGTGCTTTACATAAAAACAAACATTTAACAGTAAGAATTGGAAACAAAAAACATATAAACATGCAATTTGAAAAATAAAAATGAAACCCAATAAGAGTGAAAACATGGAAATCCCACTAATAATAATAATAAAAAAACAAAGTACAGAAAAATAGAAAGAGATAAAAACTAGACTAAAAGCATAAAATAATGTTTTGTAATAAAGTCTTTAAAAGTAGAAACAGTCCAAATGAAATATTACAATTTAAAGTGCTTTTAAAGAGCTCGATCATAAACTCGGGAGAAGAGAAAAGTTTCAGTCCAATGTTCTTAGTAATGCACGATCTTTGATACTCTACGGCGTCCAAGGAGGGTCAAATACGGTTTGACGCAGTTTCTCTGAAGGTAAAATAAAAAGGCTGAAAATGATCCATATTAAATAATGAATAAGTAATTATAAATATAAACAAATACAGACATATTTTTAAAATATATATTAAACTTGAAACATTAAAAATAAATATATGAAATAAAGTTTCTTATTCAAATAAATAATTTAAAACTCCCAGCTCATTATTATGACATTTTATTTAATTTTGCTTTTTTCTAAATATATAAATTAATCTGATTACAGATTTTTAAAATTAGATTATATATATGTGTGTGTGTGTGTGTGTGTGTGTGTGTGTGTGTGTGTGTGTGTGTGTGTGTGTGTGTGTGTGTGTGTGTGTGTGTGTGTCTTATGTATTTATAAATTAAATAAATTATTTTTTGACACTTTGGTTCTCCATAAGAAAGAAATCCATGTTTAATAAATCATGTTAATTTGGAACAAGAGTAAAAAAATCTGATTTGTTGTTTTTGGGCTAACCCTTTACTGTAGTACAGTTAGAGGTACTTGTACTTTACTGTAGTACAGTTTGAGGTACTTGTACTTTACTGTAGTACAGTTAGAGGTACTTGTACTTTACTGTAGTACAGTTTGAGGTACTTGTACTTTACTGTAGTATTTCCATGTGATGCTACTATTTACTCCACTACATTTATTTGACAGCTTTAGTTACTTTTCAGAAGCAGATTTGACACAATGGATAATATAACAAGCTTTATAAATACAACACATTGTTAAAGATGAAACCAGACAGCAGTGTGTAGTCGGCTCACATTTCAGATGTCTATGAGTTGTTAACAGCTCCACCAAATAGTGATTTTTCCCTCTAAACTTCTCACATGCTTTCATTTCAATAAATGTTCAAATGATCCAATATTTCAACATATGATTAGAGAGAGCATACAGTCTGTGTGGACAAACTAAAAGAAGCAGTGCAGATATCAATGAACTTTATTTGAAGTGAACACTTGTGACATAACAACTGATTCATATGAGCAGATTTGAAAAATGTTGATACAGTTTTGTGATTTATTGATTTTAATGCAGAATAAAAAAGCAAATTTATAAATGTTTTATCACCTGAATCATTTAATATGTGAACTATGTGGTGTGAACCTGGCACACAGAGTCACAGAGCTGACTGGTTGTTAACAGACATAATATTCACTGTTTCTGAGAGGAATGATGTTTGGGACTCTGTGAATCTGTTCACGGTGGATCATTGAGGATCATTGAGGATCATCGAGGATCATTGAGGATCATTGAGGATCATCGAGGATCATCGAGGATCATCGCGGATCATCGAGGATAATCGAGGATCACTGAGGATCATCGAGGATCATCGAGGATAATCGAGGATCATCGAGGATAATCGAGGATCACTGAGGATCATCGAGGATCATCGAGGATCATCGAGGATCATTGAGGATCATTAAGGATCATCGAGGATCATCGAGGATAATCTAGGATCATCGAGGATCATCGAGGATCATTGAGGATCATTGAGGATCATTAAGGATCATCGAGGATAATCGAGGATCATCGAGGATCATTGAGGATCATCGAGGATCATTGAGGATCTCTCAGAATGACGAGTACATGCCGAGCTTCTTGGCTGCCTCAGAGATCCTCGGGGCCTTCCTGTTAGGGAAGGGGTAGTAGTTCTGGTTCGCGGAGGAGCCGACCCCCCCGAGGCTCAGCTGCCTGGTGAACCTCGGCCCCAGACCCGAGGACTTCCTGGAGCTGCTCCAGGCCGCGCCGCTGCTGCTGGTCTGTAAGGTTGCAGAGTGGTTCTCCGTCAGGTTCGAGCTGCTGCTGCTGCTGCCATCAGGGCTGACGGCCGAGTATTCGGGAGAGTCACTGAAGGAGCCGCAGACGAGGCCGTCTGGAGGATCTTCTCCTCTGGGATTCTGCTCAGAGGCTTCAGGAGAACCAGGAGCCTGGACTGGATCCATCCCAGTCCCATCAGCCTCAAAGACATCATCATCATCATCATCATCATCGTCGTCCTCTGTGCAGGTGCTGCTGACCGAGCTGCGGTGTGAATCTGATGTTAAACCCAGAGAGAGTTTCCTGCATCTGGACTCCTCAGAGGAAGAAGACCCACGCCTGCTCAGAGAAGACGACAAGGAGGAAACAGTCAGCCGAGACTTCCTGTGTGTCGGCTGATTAAAGGTCTGGAGGTCTTTCTGGTCTAATGTTACTGATGGTCTAATGATGGTCTAATGATGGTCTAATGTTACTGATGGTCTAATGTTACTGATGGTCTAATGATGGTCTAATGTTGGTCTAATGATGGTCTACTTTAACCCACCGGCTGTTTGTTGTCTCTGAGGAGGAAGTAGGAAGTGAGATGCTGATGGTGGGGCAGGAGCGGCGGTGGAGGCTCAGGTGGACGTGCCAGGGGTCAGGGGTCGAACCCAGTGGTGACGGGCTGCTTTTTGGTTCCCATGACGACAAACCCTGAGTCACGGAGATGATGTTGACGGCCTCCGACAAGTCTTCCGAGACTGAAAGAGAAAGTAAAGTGTAGTACTACTATTAATACTAATAATACTAATAATAATACTACTAATACTACTGCTACTACTACTACTACTAGATTCATTAAGACCATTTAAATGTACTTTAATGTATATTCTTCGTATATTCTTGACTGCAGACAAACATATTTATTCACAGAGCTTCTTCTTCTCAACAATAAACACAGACTCATTTCCTGTTTCCTGTTTTTGTGACTAAAACAACTTCAGCTGATTTCAGGTGAACGAACAGCTGATTTCTCACCTTGCTTGAACAGCAGAACCTGAGTGTGCTGCTTCTGTCGCTCTCTGCTGCTCCTGTACTGAGCTGTCAGAGCAGAGATGTCCATGTTCCTCCTGTCCTCCTCTTCCTCCTCCTCCTCTTCCTCCTCTCTCACCAGCAGCCGTTTCTTCCTGTTCGTACCTGCAGAGGACATGCGAGACATGGTGACCTTTGACCTGCACACACCTGCAGTCAGCGCCCAGTTTATCAAACATGTAATGCAAAAAGGATCAGTTTCTGATGAAAAAGGACCTGTGTGTGTGTGTGTGTGTGTGTGTGTGTGTGTGTGTGTGTGTGTGTGTGTGTGTGTGTGTGAGTGTGTGTGTGTGTGTGTGTGTGTGTGTGTGTGTGTGTGTTACCCTGCAGCAGCTCCCCGCCGGGCGCCACACAGCAGCAGCAGGAGCAGGACATCCTGTTGGCATCAGCAGCAACACACCTGCTGCAGGTGTTTAATTCTCCGTCCAGCAGCTGCAGGAGTGACGGTGCGTTTAAAGACCGTTCAGAAAGCTCCGACACGCCGAAACATCGTCTTCAAATCCTTCCACACGCATCCAGATCTCATTAAACTGCAGAAAAGAAGAATTTAAACGCTGATAGCGAGCAGTGAGCTGAGAGGCAGGAGGCTGGACTGATGAACACACACACACACACACACACACACACACACACACACACACACACACACACACACACACACACACACACACACACACACACACACACACACACACATTAATCTGTGACTTTCATTGGTGTGTAAACAGTGAAGGACACTGTGTTGACCTTTCCATTGTTACAGTCTGTTTGACGACTGAAGAGCAAACAATGAAACGTTGGTTCTTTATTTTATTAGTCGAGAAGAAATAATATTAAACTGGTTCATGAAACTCTGACTGAGCAGCAGGCCAGAGATTTCCCCATGGAACTCATGTTCATGCCTATATGTACCAGTATATACCAGTTTATACCAGTTTATACCAGTATATACCAGTTTACAGTTTATACCAGTTTATACCAGTTTATACCAGTATATACCAGTTTATACCAGTTTATACCAGTATATACCAGTTTATACCAGTTTTTTACCAGTTTATACCAGTATATACCAGTTTATACCAGTTTATACCAGATTATACCAGTTTTTTACCAGTTTATACCAGTTTATACCACTATTTATCATTAGTATATACCAGTTTATACCAGTATATACCAGTTTATACTACTACATACCAGTATATACCAGTTTATACCAGTTTTTTACCAGTTTATACCAGTTTATACCAGTATGTATCACTAGTTTATACAAGTTCATACCAGTTTATACTACTACATACCAGTATATACCAGTTTATACCAGTATATACCAGTTTATACCAGTATATACCAGTATATACCAGTATATACCAGTTTATACCAGTATATAATGGTATATATTACTTTATACCAGTTTATACCAGTTTATACCAGTTTATACCAGTATATACCGGTATATACCAGTTTATACCAGTATATAATGGTATATATTACTTTATATCTTATCAGATCACAGCTCACACTCTGCACATGCTCAGTCTGACCACAGCTTCAATTATAAGTGTTCTGCTAACGAGATAAAATCTCATTATTATAAGATAACAAGTTTTAACTGGAAAATAAATCAATAACATTCTTTTTAAACAGTGGCACAAATGCTCTTCCATATATTATGAATCTATAATAGATATATAAATGTTTTAAAATCAATGTTCTCTCTAATCTGTTTTTAGTATTAAAATAATTATGAACATTATGAGCATTACTGTGGTTGTTAGTTGTGTACTGTGAACATGTTTCATGTAATAATGTGTAACATGTTATTTAGTCATTAACTCCTCTGTGTGTGTCTCTTTAAATATTTAACCCTTCCTGCTCCGCGGCTCAGTGTGTTTCCTCCTCATGGCTGCTGCTGCTGGTACTGGTGGTACTGGTGGTGGTACTGGTGGTACTGGTACTGGTGCTGGTGCTGTGTACCTGGGCTTTGACTTCAGCACTCAGCAGGTAAACAAACCTCTTCCTGACTCAGCTGCTGACGTACAAGCTGCGGGTTATCACGCAGACGCAGAAGGAGCGACGGCGCGCGTGTGTGCGTGTGTGTGTGTGTGTGTGTGTGTGCGTGTGTGTGTGTGTGTGTGTGTGTGTGTGTGTGCGTGCGTGTGTGTGTGTGTGTGTGTGTGTGTGTGTGTGTGTGCGTGCGTGCGTGCGTGTGTGTGTGTGTGTGTGTGTGTGCGTGCGTGTGTGTGTGTGTGTGTGTGTGTGTGTGTGCGTGCGTGCGTGCGTGCGTGTGTGTGTGCGTGCGTGCGTGCGTGCGTGTGTGTGTGTGTGTGTCTTTGAAGTATTTTAAACGTTAAAAGTGAATTTTGAGTGTTGGAGTTTCAGTCAGTTTGAGTATGTGAGGTTTCCGGTGATCAGCTGACAGACTTTGGACCTGCAGCTGTTAATAAGTACTAACACACTTTACTGCAGTTAAAGTACTTCATTCATGTCAAAATACTACAAGACAAGTAAATGCATGAAGTCCTCCCACAGTAAAAGTACTGCAATATTATAGTGATGTAGTATGCAGTATTACAGTAAAAGTACTGCAATATTATAGTGATGTAGTATGCAGTATTACAGTAAAAGTACTGCAGTATTATGAGCGATGTAGTATGCAGTATTACAGTAAAAGTACTGCAATATTATAGTGATGTAGTATGCAGTATTACAGTAAAAGTACTGCAGTATTATGAGTGATGTAGTATGCAGTATTACAGTAAAAGTACTGCAGTATTATAGTGATGTAGTATGCAGTATTACAGTAAAAGTACTGCAGTATTATGAGCGATGTAGTATGCAGTATTACAGTAAAAGTACTGCAGTATTATAGTGATGTAGTATGCAGTATTACAGTAAAAGTACTGCAATATTATAGTGATGTAGTATGCAGTATTACAGTAAAAGTACTGCAGTATTATGAGTGATGTAGTATGCAGTATTACAGTAAAAGTACTGCAGTATTATAGTGATGTAGTATGCAGTATTACAGTAAAAGTACTGCAGTATTATAGTGATGTAGTATGCAGTATTACAGTAAAAGTACTGCAGTATTATAGTGATGTAGTATGCAGTATTACAGTAAAAGTACTGCAGTATTATGAGCGATGTAGTATGCAGTATTACAGTAAAAGTACTGCAGTATTATAGTGATGTAGTATGCAGTATTACAGTAAAGTACTGCAGTATTATGAGTGATGTAGTATGCAGTATTACAGTAAAAGTACTGCAGTATTATGAGCGATGTAGTATGCAGTATTACAGTAAAAGTACTGCAATATTATAGTGATGTAGTATGCAGTATTACAGTAAAAGTACTGCAGTATTATGAGTGATGTAGTATGCAGTATTACAGTAAAAGTACTGCAGTATTATAGTGATGTAGTATGCAGTATTACAGTAAAAGTACTGCAGTATTATGAGCGATGTAGTATGCAGTATTACAGTAAAAGTACTGCAGTATTATAGTGATGTAGTATGCAGTATTACAGTAAAAGTACTGCAATATTATAGTGATGTAGTATGCAGTATTACAGTAAAAGTACTGCAGTATTATGAGTGATGTAGTATGCAGTATTACAGTAAAAGTACTGCAGTATTATAGTGATGTAGTATGCAGTATTACAGTAAAAGTACTGCAGTATTATAGTGATGTAGTATGCAGTATTACAGTAAAAGTACTGCAGTATTATAGTGATGTAGTATGCAGTATTACAGTAAAAGTACTGCAGTATTATGAGCGATGTAGTATGCAGTATTACAGTAAAAGTACTGCAGTATTATAGTGATGTAGTATGCAGTATTACAGTAAAGTACTGCAGTATTATGAGTGATGTAGTATGCAGTATTACAGTAAAAGTACTGCAGTATTATGAGCGATGTAGTATGCAGTATTACAGTAAAAGTACTGCAGTATTATGAGCGATGTAGTATGCAGTATTACAGTAAAAGTACTGCAGTATTATGAGTGATGTAGTATGCAGTATTACAGTAAAAGTACTGCAGTATTATGAGTGATGTAGTATGCAGTATTACAGTAAAAGTACTGCAGTATTATAGTGATGTAGTATGCAGTATTACAGTAAAAGTACTGCAGTATTATAGTGATGTAGTATGCAGTATTACAGTAAAGTACTGCAGTATTATGAGTGATGTAGTATGCAGTATTACAGTAAAGTACTGCAGTATTATGAGCGATGTAGTATGCAGTATTACAGTAAAGTACTGCAGTATTATGAGTGATGTAGTATGCAGTATTAGAGTAAAAGTACTGCAGTATTATAGTGATGTAGTATGCAGTATTACAGTAAAGTACTGCAGTATTATGAGCGATGTAGTATGCAGTATTACAGTAAAGTACTGCAGTATTATGAGTGATGTAGTATGCAGTATTACAGTAAAAGTACTGCAGTATTATGAGTGATGTAGTATGCAGTATTACAGTAAAAGTACTGCAGTATTATAGTGATGTAGTATGCAGTATTACAGTAAAGTACTGCAGTATTATGAGTGATGTAGTATGCAGTATTACAGTAAAAGTACTGCAGTATTATGAGTGATGTAGTATGCAGTATTACAGTAAAAGTACTGCAGTATTATGAGTGATGTAGTATGCAGTATTACAGTAAAAGTACTGCAGTATTATAGTGATGTAGTATGCAGTATTACAGTAAAGTACTGCAGTATTATGAGCGATGTAGTATGCAGTATTACAGTAAAGTACTGCAGTATTATAGTGATGTAGTATGCAGTATTACAGTAAAGTACTGCAGTATTATGAGTGATGTAGTATGCAGTATTACAGTTAAAGTACTGCAGTATTATGAGTGATGTAGTATGCAGTATTACAGTAAAAGTACTGCAGTATTATAGTGATGTAGTATGCAGTATTACAGTAAAGTACTGCAGTATTATGAGTGATGTAGTATGCAGTATTACAGTAAAAGTACTGCAGTATTATGAGCGATGTAGTATGCAGTATTACAGTAAAAGTACTGCAGTATTATGAGCGATGTAGTATGCAGTATTACAGTAAAGTACTGCAGTATTATGAGCGATGTAGTATGCAGTATTACAGTAAAAGTACTGCAGTATTATAGTGATGTAGTATGCAGTATTACAGTAAAAGTACTGCAGTATTATGAGTGATGTAGTATGCAGTATTACAGTAAAAGTACTGCAGTATTATGAGTGATGTAGTATGCAGTATTACAGTAAAAGTACTGCAGTATTATAGTGATGTAGTATGCAGTATTACAGTAAAAGTACTGCAGTATTATGAGTGATGTAGTATGCAGTATTACAGTAAAGTACTGCAGTATTATGAGTGATGTAGTATGCAGTATTACAGTAAAGTACTGCAGTATTATAGTGATGTAGTATGCAGTATTACAGTAAAAGTACTGCAGTATTATAGTGATGTAGTATGCAGTATTACAGTAAAAGTACTGCAGTATTATAGTGATGTAGTATGCAGTATTACAGTAAAAGTACTGCAGTATTATGAGTGATGTAGTATGCAGTATTACAGTAAAGTACTGCAGTATTATAGTGATGTAGTATGCAGTATTACAGTAAAGTACTGCAGTATTATGAGTGATGTAGTATGCAGTATTACAGTTAAAGTACTGCAGTATTATGAGTGATGTAGTATGCAGTATTACAGTAAAGTACTGCAGTATTATAGTGATGTAGTATGCAGTATTACAGTAAAAGTACTGCAGTATTATGAGTGATGTAGTATGCAGTATTACAGTAAAAGTACTGCAGTATTATAGTGATGTAGTATGCAGTATTACAGTAAAAGTACTGCAGTATTATAGTGATGTAGTATGCAGTATTACAGTAAAGTACTGCAGTATTATGAGTGATGTAGTATGCAGTATTACAGTAAAGTAGTGGTTTGGTCCTCTGACTGATATATTATTATTATGACATCATTAGATTATTAATAGTGAAGCATCAGTGTTAGAGCAGCATGTTACTGTTGTACTATGTTTAATAGCAGTTATTAAAGCAGCAGGATGAACTGATTATTGATTATTGATTATTGGTTATTGATTATTGATTATTGGTTATTGGTTGCTTGTGTTGCAGCTGAAGGTCGTGGCCATCGATGGAAACCTGAACGTGCTTCATCAGAATAATGTTCAGTTTGACTCTGAGCTGCCTGAGTTCAGGTATGATGTCATCATCAGAGCTGCACACATGTAACCTGCAGCTATGTTAATATTCACTTACTTTATGTTTGTGTGTAATATGAAAAGTTCTGCTATCGATCGAATGATAGAAGAAGAAATAATTAAAAGATGAATTGATGATGAAAACAAGAACAGGTTTAAATGTCTTTATATGAGCTTGTTGTGTTAAACATGGGATCAATAATATCTCATGTGTATTTTATTTAATATGAAATAATAATAATATAATTAATATAAAACTAAATGAGGGAGTTTAATGTGTGCAGGACTCAGGGAGGAGTTCATATCCAACCTGACAGATTGACCGTCACCTCACCTGTACTGATGTGGGTCAAGGTACGCACACACACACACGCACACACACACACACACACACACACACACACACACACACACACACACACACACACACACACAGAAACGCACACACACACACACACACGCACATACACACACACACACACACACACACACACACACACACACACACACACACACAAGACAACCAGTCACATCGCAGCCTGAACACACAAACACAAACCTGCTAGAGGTCAAAGGTCAGCTGATGAGTTCAAACTTCACCTGGTGAGTTTCAGCTGAATCACCATGACTGTGTGTGTGTGTGTGTGTATGTGTGTATGTGTGTATGTGTGTGTGTGTGTGTGTGTGTGTGTGTGTGTGTGTGTGTGTGTGTGTGCAGGCTCTGGACCTGCTATTGGACAAGATGAAGAGGGCGGGGCTTGACTTCTCCCGGGTCAGAGCGCTGTCAGGCAGCGGCCAAGTGAGACGAGTTTTAATTGATTCATATTAAAGTTGATACATCAGTAAGTGATGTTTTATTAGTGTTCATGTGGTTCAGTTTAAATTTAAAGGGTTAAAATATGAAAATAAACCAACACTTATTGTTACTGAGCCTTATTCTGAGACTTCTGACCAATGTGAGGAGAGTTTAACGTTTCCTGTTTGTTGCCGTAGCAACATGGCAGCGTGTTCTGGAAGAGAGGAGCATCCCAAACACTCAGAGACCTCGACCCAGAACAGAGCCTGAACCAGCTGCTGCAGGTCTGAGTGTGTGTGTGTGTATATGTGTGTATTAATGTGTGTGTGTGTATTAATGTGTGTATATGTGTGTGTGTGTGCAGCACAGCTTCTCGGTCTCAGACTCTCCAGTGTGGATGGACTCCAGCAGCACTCAGCAGTGTGCTGATCTGCAGTCGGCAGCAGGAGGAGCTCAGAGTCTGGCAGAGATCACCGGATCCAGAGCTTACGAGGTTCTGTCTGTTTAAACTTTATTTAAACTTAACACTTACAGAACATCATCACTAATGTCTCTGAGGAGAAATAAGCGTCAGTTTAACGTCTGGAAACATTTTAAATCTCTTAAAGAATAAAACCGGATTTATTATTATTTTCTATCTGCAGCGATTCACAGGAAACCAGATCGCTAAGCTGCTGCAGAGCCGACCGGACCAGTACCAGGACTCTGAGGTCAGCACCTCACCCTGACCCCTGACCCCAGAACACCTCACCCTGACCCCTGACCC
>NC_084989.1:25139247-25154247 GCF_963691925.1 Scomber scombrus
AATATGGATTTATTATTTATATAGTGCTTAACTCACCTGAGTTCCCTCATCCAAAAGGTGAAACACCAATTTAATAACACATTTTAAACTTTTCTTTAAGTGGACTTATACTAATAATGACTTCATTTAAAACATGTAAATGTTTCCTGATCTCCATGGTAACCAGAGTAAATGTAATATGTAGAACAATTGTATTCCATTACCTTTATTTAATATAAAGTTATAATGTAAGATCATGCCAAACTAGTTGATATGGTGTTTTATTGACTATTTACTGTTTTTAAGCAAGTTGAATTATTTGGTACAAAGTTTTTATGGTTACACCACTTAGACATTTTTGCCATAATCCTCTAATATATTCTCTCTAAATGGATTAAAAGCAGAAATTTGATGCTGGGTCCGCAAAAAAAGAATGTGTGCAAGTTATTCATACGTTTATTTTATCATTTTAACCCTTTAAATTTAAACTAAACCTCATGGACACAATAAAACATCACTGACCTATACCCATAGTTTAACTTTCTAATTGAATGAATATCACACATTTAACATCAGACATCTCTCATAATGTTGGCAGCCAAAAGTACATTTATTAGTTTATATTATAAGTCTGTAGTTATGATGCTTCATGAAACACCTCGTACACTTAAGAAGGGAAGTTAAACCTCTGCTTGGCTGGACGCAGAGATAAAAGTGATCAGCTGACTGTGGAGGAGTTGACTTCCTGTCTGATGTCACCTGCAGACTCTCTAAATGAAAGGAATCAACAGGCGCCGAGCCCGCCGGAGTAACGCTGACATTTCATTCAAATGTCAGCGTTGCTCCACCGTGTCCGTCTTCCTGTTCGCTTCTCATTCAGCTGCAGCTTCAGACCGCCAGCGTTGCCTTGGAAACGTTAATTAATGATGATAACAGTAAAGATGTAAAGAAAAAACTGTGGAAAGATTCACTTTGTCTTCTGTCTCCTTCCTTCCTCTTTTATCTCTCACACACACTATAATATATATATGTGAGAGTCTGCACCTCATAGCTGTTCTGATCAGATAACTGGATGGATTTACACACTCGTCAAACCTCTGAATTGAAGACTAGTTTTTCATGAAAGACAGCAGATGGTTGTTATATTAAATCATTTTGCACTAAATATTTATATGTCAGGTTTCTCTGTAGCGGCGTCATGTGTGTAACAATGTGTGATAACCAGGCGGGGAGTTCTGGTCCTCTGAAATGAGGCCAACGCGGAAGTAACTTAAAACTGCATTCTATCAAAAGGCCACCAGGGGGCGACCGTTTTGGTGTCAAAAGGACTTCCGTCTCTATACAAGTCAATGGAGAATTCACCAACTTCTCACTTGATTTCTAACCTCAGTAAACGTTTTCAAAATGTGTTTATGGTCTCAATCGCTAGTTTAAAGCCTTCTTCAATGCAGTATGATGTTCATTTGGGACATTTTGGCCTCCCTGATTTTATATGTGATGATAAAGCAGGGTATGCATTAGGGCGTGGCTACGTGGTGATTGACAGGTTGATTGGTTCACAGGTTCAGGAGGGCGCCTCATGCTCCTCCTGATGCCCATATAAGTAGAATCCCTGTTTTTATTTTTCCCAGCATGCACCTGAAATTTTCAAGATGGCGCTGCTCAGATCTGATACTATTGGCCTCCGAGCAGCAGTCCATAAACCAATGGGTGACGTCACGGATGTTACGTCCATTTCTTATATACAGTCTATGGTGATAACTAACATCATAATCCAGCTGTGATTCTTGGAGTTTCACTGGTTTGATCACATTAAAGATTCATTTAACAGATACTGATATTAAATGCAGGCATGAAGAGATCCTCGAGTTTAAATAAACTGAGTGGTTTTTATTAAAGATGGCTCTGAATTAGTCATTAAATCAATTTTACTTTTAGCTTTTTAATATCTTTAAATATGTGATCTGGGGCCAAAACTCTTCTTCTGAATGAAAATACAAATTGTTCTCACGTTAGTAAAAAAATATCAAACCACCTAAAAGGCAGAATGCAGGAAATCACGTCTACAGTCTGAACCTGCTCCATAAAACTGATTGGACATTTTCAAGTTAAGGGTTAAGTTGAGGAAATTAGACAATGATTTGTTGTTTTTATTGATGCAAACATGCTACAGCTGTTTTAAAGCAGTGGAGAATGAACGGCCACAAAGCTCTGATGCCTCTAAGTGTAAAATATTAAATGTGATATTAGGAGAGACTGAACTACAGAGAGGATGTCATGGATGATTTTATGTGTTGCTATAATGATGAAATCTGTTCTCCAACAGGTGATGACTTAATATTGTCAGGTTGGTCTGAACTACTTTGTGCAGCTCAATTTATTATCATGGAAATACTGTTTGGATCTTTATAATCATTTTTTAAATACGGTTTTTAAAATAAAGTTTAAAAAAAAGAATCTCTCAGATCAAAGCTGCACTATGTCACATTTTTATTTTAATGACTCTGGAGGAATTTTATTAAAGCTGCTCACCTCATTACTGCACTGTGTCTGTGTGTGTGTCGGGTTAAAGGAGAGCCTCATTAGAAAGTCAGTTTGCCGTTTAAAAGAGGAGAATCAGCGGCGTTTTGTCAACGAGTGTGTTTGTGAAGATGAATCACTCCAAATTAAAAGACACCACTTACACACACACACACACACACGAGTGTGTTTGTGAAGATGAATCACTCCAAATTAAAAGACACCACTTACACACACACACACACACACACACACACACACACACACACACACACACACACACACACACACACACACACACACACACACACACACTTTCTGCCTGTTAATGGTGACTCATTAAACGTGTGTGTTGCAGCTGACAGGAACTTCACCTTCCTCTCCGGCTGCTGGAGGAGGAGTTTGGTTGGGTTTTTTTCCCATCATGCCGTTCTGTTCTTAGATCGTTGTTTAAATTAACGCTCGCTTCATCTCGATCCAAGGAGTAATTGTATGTAGTGTCGACTTCTCCAATAAGCTATTTATTTATTTATTACATTACTTTATGAAACCCTGTATTAGTGCATCTTATTGATCAGCAAACATCTGATAACAGAAAATGACTGAATGTTGTTCCCATTCCGACGCTGCTCATCTCTTCATTCGCTCTTTTCCTCTTTCTTTCCGTCTCTTTGTTTCCTCTCTCTCTCTGTCCCTCCTGCAGTGACAGATAACTGAACGACACATTAAACTTTTATGCTGCTAACAAACAGAGGAAATGACTTCAGCCACAGAGAGGCGGGCTTTGACATTGGAGGAAAGAAAGATGGAAAAATGACATGAGGTCAGATGTGACTGTTGTTTCTGCTCAATGTCTCAATGTCTGTCTCCTTGTCCTGATTTCAGTAACACAACAGACCAATAGGACACACAACAGACCAATAGGACACACAACAAACCAACAGACCAATAGGACACACAACAGACACACAGGACACACAACAAACCAACAGACCAATAGGACACACAACAAACCAACAGACCAATAGGACACACAACAGACCAACAAGACACACAACAGAACAACAGGACACACAACAGACCAATAGGACACACAACAGACCAACAAGACACACAACAGACCAACAGACCAACAGGCAGTGTTGGCAGTTCAATCAACGATCGTTCATGAACTCATTCATATTTTGGGCGAACATGAACTGAACGTTCTGTATTTCTGCCTGATGAACGTTATTGTGAACATGTTCATTCTGACGTTAGTGAACGGCGCTCTGTCACAGTTTAACTTGGTTCAAGAGAGAAAAACCGGCTAAAACACACCGTAAACAGCCTTAATATGTAGCGGAAAAAACCCAATCTGGCAACAGCAGCCACCACAGAGTCGCACCGCCGCATGCATCATTAAGATGAGAAGCATGGAGGCAAAAACAAATGAAGGCAGCAGCAGCATAGACATATATACTAACCCTAACCCATGTATATGTCTATGAGCAGCACCATATACATATATACTAACCCTAACCCATGTATATGTCTATGAGCAGCACCATATACATATATACTAACCCTAACCCATGTATATGTCTATGAGCAGCACCATAGACATATATAGTAACTAGGGATGCACCGAAAATTCGGCCACCGAAATGGCCCAAAAGCGCATTTTCGGTTTTCGGCCGAAATACTTTTATCACCGAAACAACACGGCTGAAACAGCTAACTAAAGACATCAGCTCCTCTGATGCATCTGTAGCAGACGTTATTCCTTTAATTGCACTAAAGTGTAGTACACTCTCTGTCAGCACACGTTTCACCGAGATCTATTTGGATCATCTGCACTTCATTGTGACTGTACTTGATCCGCGTTATAAAGATCATTACCTGGATCATGTGGGATTAAAGCAGCGCGCACGAGAAATGATCCGGGCCGCGATGGATGCGGAGAACCCGCTTGGAGACGGAGAAGCGCACAGCACAGGAGAAGGAGAGCAGAGCGCACTAGAGAGTGTCTGCGTGTGTGTGTTTGTGTGACTATAAATGCAGAGCGTGAAAGTAAAGCGTCCTTATAGCTCTGTGTTGCTGCTTATTAGACCGACACCGATCGCACTCCCAGGACCGACATCAAGTGTAACAATTTTATTTTTAACTTAATTTTGTATTGTGCATTGTTGTAATGTCAGTGCTAAATACATATTTTCATACTTTTGTAATTGATTTATTCTTTACATTGCAATGCCTTGATTTTAGTGAGGTTAGTACACAGTCATAGCCATAAATGCAATGTTACTAATAAATAGCATAATAATTTCTTTCAGTGTTTCGGTTTTCGGCCTTGGTGTCCTCATTTTCAGTTTTTGGTTTCGGCCAAGAATTTTCATTTCGGTGCATCCCTAATAATAACCCTAACCCATGTATATGTCTATGAGCAGCACTACCTCAGACTCTGCCTCCACCATTAATACGGCATCTTCGTATGATTACTTAAAACTATTTTGAAATCTGACGCGTAGTTTCAGTGTTAAAACTGTGGTTCTATATGGGCTGTGGCAATAATGTGAAAAATAATAGCTTGCAGCAACATATTGAATAAAAAAGAACTATGAACTAGGACACACAGGAGATTGTGGACTCATGTCAGACACAGAAACATGGGACCTGAGCTCAGAGATCAGCAGGTTGGATCGTCTCTCTGCTGCTGATCTGCAGCTCGTCGTCACACTTGCAGAACTAATCTGAAAATCCTCCCTGATGTAAAATGCATGAGAGCGCGAGTCGCTGGGTGTTTGTGATGATAACTGAAGGTAATCTGCATCCTGATTGGCTGGCTGACTGACTTTGTCCACAATGAACTTATTAATGAATCCCTTTTTAATCCACATATTTAAACAGCAGTGTAATGTTTAGCTGACTGGGTTGGATTACTGTTGTGTGGTTTAATTGACTGTTTATTGCTTTTTGTAATAAGTAGTGTGCAGGATCTAATCTGGTGTCAGCAACACGTTTTGATGTGTAAGCAGTTAGTGATTAATTTAGCCAGTAGCTGTTAGATAAATGTAATGGAGTAACAGCTGATTGAATGATACTACAGAACATAGAGGTATTACATTACTTACAACAATTATTTGCAGCATTTGTAATGAAGTAGTGGAGCAGCAGATAATGCAAACAGAGAAAACAGAAATATGTCACTGGCACGGTTCAGACCATAGACTGTATATAAAATGGACGTAACATCCGTAACGTCACCCATTGGTTTGTGGACTGCTGCTCGGAGACCAATAGTATCAGATCTGAGCAGCGCCATCTTGAAAATTTCAGGTGCATGCTGGGTAAAATAAAAACAGGGATTCTACTTATATGGGCATCAGGAGGAGCATGAGGCGCCCTCCTGAACCTGTGAACCAATCAACCTGTCAATCACCACGTAGCCACGCCCTAATGCATACCCTGCTTTATCGTCACATATAAAATCAGGGAGGCCAAAATGTCCCAAATGAACATCATACTGCATTGAAGAAGGCTTTAAACTAGCGATTGAGACCATAAACACATTTTGAAAACGTTTACTGAGGTTAGAAATCAAGTGAGAAGTTGGTGAATTCTCCATTGACTTGTATAGAGACAGAAGTCCTTTTGACACCAAAACGGTCGCCCCCTGGTGGCCTTTTGATATAATGCAGTTTTAAGTTACTTCCACGTCGGCATCATTTGAGAGGACCAGAACTCCCTGCCTGATTCAGATACATCACCAGTGATGTTATGCAGTTTATTTATACATAAGCATAAATAAACAATAAGATGCTTGATTTACAGATGTAGGCTGTACATAGAAATATTCTGGTCACACTCTATAATACTATAATGTAATTATAAGCAGATGAAGAAGTGTTTATGGATGTAAAAGCTTCTCCTGGTGTTCAGACCGGCTCCATCACGTCACACTGTTTTACCTTCATTTTGGGAACGTTCGGCTTTGATTTGTTTCAGTTCTGGTCAAACTGCTCTGCAATAAATCTGCTCAGTCAACCTTACAAACACCACAGGAAAGAAAAGAAATCCCTGAGTTATATTTGATCAAAATAAAACTTTAGCTGTTTAGATTTTTGTCATCAGACACTAGAGGGCGCTTCATGTTTGAGCTCTTACCCAATAAAAAAGCTCCATATGAGTCATGTGACACTGGCTTTCATCTGAAGCCTTAAAAAGCTCGACCAGAGCAGCGTTCATAGTCCGTCTGATGAAAGTTTGAACCTTCTTTTCTTCTTCCAGTTTTAATCTGTTTCTCTCTCCTCGGCTCTTCTCTTCCTCTCGCTCACACTTCACCTCAATTATCTTCTCGTTCACCCTCATCCATCAGGGATCGATGGGGCTGAACTCACTCCCTCTTTTTCTCTCTCAGATCCAAACTGCTCAATAAAGGCAGAAATGGCATCACATTGATCCAGAGTCCTGCGCTCAGCAAGGTCAGAGTGTTTAAGATGAGAGCAAGACAACATTAAAAAGAAATCACATCTTCTTTTGTGCAGACTGGCTTCAGCAGCAGGAGGGAATTATGCTGGTTTTTAAAGACCTCTGGATTCTCCAGCTGTGTTGTACTGTGAGAACATTTAGTAATATGAGGAAACATTTTCTCATGTTGAGATTCAGCAGCATTATGTTTCTAATTTGGTTTTATATGAACGTACTTTTAGCTCTGCTTTGGTGTCTGTTAACTCTGAGATAAACATGTGACTTGAGCTGCTCTATGTGTTTGCTGTTTGCTGTTTGCTGCAGGTGATGTTCAGGTGTGCAGCAGCTTTATCAGAAAATAGCTGAGACTGATTCATTGTTAATGTAAAGATTATAAATAATTGCTCCTTTATGGTTGGAGTATGTCTCCAGGGAGTGAAGTTATGTCCTTCTAAGTGACATAAACAAGTTAATGTGTGTGATCAGTTTCTCTCCAGCAGTAAAATGCTGCTGCTGCTTCATTCAGCTCTTTAATATTGCAGCTGAGTGTTTGTGCTCACAGCAGGAGGTCTGCTGTCGCTCTCTGCATGCAGCTCACTGCATCTCCGCTGCAGCACTTCATCAAGCTGCTTTAAACATTTACATGTATTACTGCCAGTAATCAGGTCAAGCAGGAGATCAGGTGATGCTGCCTTCAGGCCTTTACAGACCAGCTTCAGTGTTTTCACATGAAAAACAAACATGTTTATTTAAAAGATGTTCTGCACACATAGTCTGAACTGTGCTGCAGTACATCATATATACATACATGACTCTGCACAGAGAGAACAACAACCAGCTGAAGGAAGAAGAAGAAACGTGTTTCATGGTAGAGTCAGACTTTAAGTATTGGCTGCAAAATGTGTTTAAAGTATAAACTGGCCCCATTTAGTGTTTTAGTATTATTATTATTATTATTATTATTATTATTATTATTATTATTATTATTATTAGTGTTAATAATAATGTGCTAAACTGATCCAAAGTTAATTAAACAACAGAAACTTAAACCAGTGAGCAGCTCTGTCAGGTCTCCGGCTCAGTGTTTCAGATACTCAGCAGGTCGGTTGTTCCTCCGTTTTTGGAGAAGTCGCCACAGTTCTTCTTCTTCTTCTTCTTCTTCTTCTTCTGTGGTTTTGAGCATCTCAGCTGCTTCTGTCTCTTCATGTTAATCCCAGACTGACTCCATGTTGAACCATCTGCTGCAGGACTCCTTGTTCTTCTTGTTGATGAAGATGTTACTTTATGACTGGCTGCATGATTGGACTCATCATGATGCAGAATAACTTGTGGACCAATCAGATGCTCCCTGATGCTGTTGCATTATGGTTAAAAATATTTGGACTTTTGGGCTTTTTGTCTTGACTTTGTTTCAGTCGGGGAACTGATGGAAGTCGTGCTTCACCACGCTGCGTTTCCACTGCAGCGTTTCAGAAATGTGCATAAAACATTACCGACAGCTCGATCATCAGCACACAGGAAGCTACTCCTCCTTCTTCTTCTTCTTTCCCTCCCTTTGTTTCCTACAAGGCTACCAGCTCATCCTATAGACGGTTACATAAAGCCTTTATATAAGCAGCTGACAAACTGGCAGGGCGACCGAGCTGCAGGAGAGAGAAACATACCAGCAGGAGAGGAAGAGGAGGAAGCGGAAAGAAGAAGAAGGAGGGAAAGATTTGAGCTGGGTTTCTTTACTTTCATGAGTGAAAAAGAAACGAGTGACATGGAGTTGAGACCATGTTTATGATCCATTTGGTTTCTAGAGTAAAGGGTTAAAAATGTTTATAGATGACAGAAATACGTAATTGGGACTATGATGTTTAGCAAAGCACTGAAGAAGGAAACTAATAAAACACATTAAGCTTCGTGTCGTCCTCCCAGGTCAAATTTACCCCGTCTGTTTTGACTGTTCCTTCCTTCCTTCCTTCCTTCCTTCCTTCCTTCCTTCCTTCCTTCCGTCCTTCCTTCTTTCCGTCTGTCCTCCCTCCCTCCTTCTCTCTTTCCTTCCTCCATCCCACTTTCTTCCATACTTCTGTCCTTCCCTCTTTCTTTCCTTCCTTCCTTCCGTCTGTCCTCCCACCCTCCTCTCTTTCTTTCCTTCCTCCATCCCCCTTTCTTCCATCCTTCTGTCTTTACCTCTTTCTTTCCTTCCTCCCTTCCTTCCTTCTTTCCTCCCTCCGTCCTTCTCTCTTTCTTTCCTCCTCCCTAACTTCCTCCCTTTCCTTAAAAATCATTAAAAGGACAAACAGTGCAAATGAAAGATTAAAATGTAAAGTGTTTTGAAAGAGCTCAATCATAAGCAAAGGAGAAGAGAAGTGTTTTTAACCTGGATTTAGAAATGATTTCAGTTCTGCTGGTAGTTTGTTCCAGTTGTGTAAAAGCTGCTTCACCATGTTTAGTCTGAACTCTGGGCTCCACTATCTGACCCGAGATCTCAGAGCCCTACTGTGACTAAATACTGTGAGTAGTAGATGGCTTAAGGATTGATTGATGGCAGGAGTGCAGATTGCAGTGAGGAGAACTCCAACTCCTCCCATCTCCAGACCATCTTCCAATAGCGGACCAGGAAAACCCCCACGAAAGAGAAAGAGGGAAACACTGGGATCCTGACAGTCATAATTGACTCTTGCTTTTCTCTGTGAGGATGAAAATTTATTAATAAGTTATTTATTACGCCTTAGTAGAGCCCAGACGTTATCCTTCACCTCGACCATCATTGATAATTCTGTGGAGAAACAGGGGCTTGATCTGTCTTTATCGCCAAGCTTTAACAAGTAATGAAGATGTAAAATATTCCAGTTGAGCTCACAGAGGAACAGTCATTTCCCCCTCCTATTGGACAGAATCGAATTTTAGGTCATCTCATCAATCAGCTGCAACAAACTGAGGTTATCTCATGTGGTTTAGACTAGACTAGCAGCACACCATCTCTGTGTCATCTCACTGGACTGTGAAGGAGAGGATCGTTTGAACTTTTTTGGAAGGACTGACTTTGGTTCTTGTTGGTTGATGTGTTATTTCTGTGTGTCTATGTCCTGCTTCTTCCATGTGAGCCCTGCTGATATATAAAGCCCAACATCAGGGTTAACTCTTAACTAACTCTCAGTTCTGTTACAGATTAAATGTAAATCATACAGCGCTCCAATAAACACGATACCTGAGCAAAAAGACAGAAGCTGAATGAGCTCATCCTGTTATCATCACTACTATAACTGTGTGTGTGGGTGGAGGAAGATGTTTGCTTTCCACATCCCGGGGCAAACTTTGTGTGAGAAAGAGTCATGTGAATATTACATCTCTGGGCGATTTACATATCTGTGTGTGTGTGTGTGTGTGTGTGGTGTCTCCATCAGCAGCGCTTTAAGGAGAGTCCATGCATTAGTAATCAGCTCCACTCTGATTTTCCTGTTTCTGCTCACAGCTTCAACTGATGTAACATCGCTAACGCAGCACACTGCTGTGTGTGTGTGCGTGGGTGTGTGTGTGTGTGTGCGTGTGTATGTGTGTGTGTGTGCGTGTGTATGTGTGTGTGTGTGTGGTTTTCATGTCTTGTATTGCTAAAATATTTCGTGACATTTCTCTTCTGGTTTAGTCTAAAGTACTGAAACACGTCTGGTTATATTTAGCAGATAAAAAGCTCATCAGTATTGAAATGAAAGTGAAGATATAAACAGATTGATCATCTAACTCCTGTCAGTCAGACTCTTAATGTATTAGAGATATGCTTTTGTTGTTGTTCCACACTTTCTTTTTTGTCAAAGCCTGGTGACTACATTACCCACGATGCAACAGGACATTCAGGTGGGACCAGGCAGGGAGTTCCGGTCCTCTGAAAAGAGGCCAACGCGGAAGTAACTTAAAACTGCATTCTATCAAAAGGCCACCAGGGGGCGACCGTTTTGGTGTCAAAAGGACTTCCGTCTCTATACAAGTCAATGGAGAATTCACCAACTTCTCACTTGATTTCTAACCTCAGTAAACGTTTTCAAAATGTGTTTATGGTCTCAATCGCTAGTTTAAAGCCTTCTTCAATGCAGTATGATGTTCATTTGGGACATTTTGGCCTCCCTGATTTTATATGTGACGATAAAGCAGGGTATGCATTAGGGCGTGGCTACGTGGTGATTGACAGGTTGATTGGTTCACAGGTTCAGGAGGGCGCCTCATGCTCCTCCTGATGCCCATATAAGTAGAATCCCTGTTTTTATTTTTCCCAGCATGCAACCGAAATTTCCAAGATGGCGCTGCTCAGATCCGATACTATTGGCCTCCGAGCAGCAGTCCACAAACCAATGGGTGACGTCACGGATGTTAAGTCCATTTCTTATATCCAGTCTATGGGTGGGACACACCGTCGTGAGTCATGTGTCTCACCTGAAGCAGAAGTCGTGCTGATGATCTGCTGATTATTAACAACATACTTTCATTGTATCTGTAGATATTAGAATATTTAACACATTTCAGATAGAAGCTATATTCAGATGTTTTTCACAGCTAGTAAAAAGTTCTTCTGACAGTAAATTATCTCTGAGCTTTTTATTCACAGGAATTCACTTTATATGTTATGTGACCATGTTAAATATTAACATCTGGATTTTGATGAAGAATTTTAATAGTTTATAGTCTTTTTATTCTATTTTATTGTATTTGCTGTGATGTTTTAAAATGTTTTTCTTTTTCATTTTTTTACGCTATTTTATCATTCTATAAGTTTTATCTTCTTTTGTCTTTTAATCTATTTTAACCAAGGTTTTTTTTTTTTTTACTCTAACGTTTAATAAACCTTTTGTCTTTTTACTTATTTAAGTATTTTATCCATTAAATCTTTTTTTATTATTTGAAATTAAAAAATAAAAATTCTAATGCCTGCACTGGTCTCAGTTTTTTTCTTTTAATTTGTTCTTTGTTGTTATTTCTTTTCTTTATGTTATTTCTGTCTTATTATCAGCTGTCAAGCACTTTGAACACTAACCTGAATAAAATATGTTGTATAAATAAAGTTTGACATCCAACATTGTGAGATTAAACATAATATCAGCAAAACATATAAATATGGTTCCTGTTGTGTTAATATGAGATCTTCTCAGAGTTCAAGGAAGCTTTTTTTCTACCTAACATCTCGTCTGTCGGTGTGAATGTTGACTCTTACTCTCTATTCAACGTTTCTACAGAGAATCCTGAACAGACGATGAATAGAGAGAGAGAGAGATACGACACGAAGAGAGAACCAGAACAAAGAGCCAGACATGAATACAGAGACGAGTTGTGATGGTATTCAATGACAAATATAGAAATGTAACCTTTAAATTGGGCATTAACGTACATTTGAAATGTCATGTTGGGCATTTTACTGCCGTTAAATGGAGAATTTTTATTGTATTTTATTGATTGAACACAAAGTGCACATAGACGTTTGACACAGAGGAATTTGTACCAATTGGTGGAAAATGGGAAATGTGACAGATTTATTCAATATGTGAAAGAAAAATAATCTTCTTAAAGACGTCAGCCTAGTTTAGCATGAAGACATAAACCAGTTAGTGTCCAAACAGACTTTTCTAAACCATTTTTCACAAAAATACACACTGACCTGATGAGGAACAGGTGATGAGACAGGTGCAGGCTGGGAGATGATTGACTGGGAGACGATTGGCTGGGAGTTGATTGGTTGGGAGTTGATTGGCTGAGCAGGGCTAACGAACATGAAGCAGGACAGGTGTGGACGAGAGCAGGAACACAGAAGAGAAACAGAGCAAACTGAAAGTAAAAACACAAAAACCCAGCAAACATTAAACCACCGAAGAATAAAAATAAACATCAGATTTATTCTGTTGTTACGTTGATGAAACACTCAGAGCAGTTTAGTGGAGCTTTCTGTCTCTTAGTTTAATCTGAGTTAATATTGAACAACATGGAGGCGATTGTCTCAGCCAAGCTAAAGAAGCTCCGGCACACTGCCAAATAATCATCACACACACACACACACAAGCTGCTTCTCCCATTAGTGTCTGAAACTCTTCTTGTTTGTGTCCAGAAAGACAAACTGAGTGTTAAACAGTATAAATGGGTCGATGAGTCTCTTATTTGCTGTGTCTTATTTCTGTCTTTGTGTTTACAAAGAATTGTAACGAATATGAGACGATAACAAGAATTAAAATCATCCAGTAAAAAATATAATATAATATATATATGAGAGATGATGAGATTAAACACAACATCTGTGCAGCAGAACATGTGGAGACTGTTCAGGTAAAATGGATTTTACATGTCAATAGATTATAAATGTTTATATTGTCGTCTTCTTCTTCTTCTGTGACGCAGCTTGTAAAGTGTTTTAAACAAATCATTGATGACATCACTGAAATATCACAGCTGACCAATGTTTACTCTTCATGTGATGAATGAATGAAATGATGGAAACAGCTGTTCTTCTTCTTCTTGTTAGTTTCACTGTCGGTCTCACAGGCTGCATGTTGATATGAAATCAGCTGATTAAAGCCGTTTTTAATCCATTTTGATTTCCATCCACAGTTTCAGTCGCTTCCTGTCTGATGATTTTCTATATGATATATACAGTTAGAAACCTCAGCAGCTAACTGTGAGATGTGTGGGTGCTCATGTACTATAGCATGGATCAATGATGTCACTGCAGCCTCCACTCTGCAGGTGTGAAGCAACTATGAGCACAAAAGCTCATGGTGAGCAGCGTGTGTGTGTGTGTGTGTGTGTGTGTGTGTGTGTGTGTGCGTGTTAACGTGTGTGTGTCTGTGTGTGTGTGTGTGTGCGTGTGTGTGCGTGTTAACGTGTGTGTGTGTGTGTGTGTGTGTGTGATCCCCAGCCAATAATAACACAGCTGTCTGGTTCATGTCTGCATTTTGTCTGAACTTACGTAAGAAGAGCAGCTGATGGAGAAGAAGAGTCGGACTGATCCTCAGAGTCTGAGCTGATTAGAAATAATAATAATAATAATAATAATAATAATAATAATAATAATAATAATAATAATAATAATAATAATGATGCATTTTATTTAGGACACTTTAAAAGACATAAAACAACAACAACAAAGAGTTAAACATCTGTAGCTGCTGGTAACTCATGAGCTCGGTCGGCTTCCCATCAGTCCCACTGTATCAGTCATCCAGTATGTAGTTAGTTCATTAGTCAGTCAGTCAGAACAGAGACATAAACAGTAAATCAGGAGCAAAGGAATAAAACACTGATGGTAAATAGATAGATAGATAGATAGATAGATAGATAGATAGATAGATAGATAGATAGATAGATAGATAGATAGATAGATAGATAGATAGATAGATAGATAGATAGATAGATAGATAGATAGATAGATATAAACTTTATTGATTCCCTAGGGGAAATTTAGGGTCCAGCAGCTTAATACACAGAGACACAGAGAGAGAGACACTAATCACCTGATCAGGAACACCTGAGAGAAAAGAGGAACATCTAACACCTTTAACCTTTAGTTAGTGGCTATTCATTTAAAAAAAATCACTTTTAAATCAAATTAAATAAATAAAATAATCCCAAAATAAAGCTAAACATTTACCGGTGTGACAGCGCTCATTATCCTGCCACAGATTTTAAAAAGTGAAAAACTCAAGATGGTTGTGATCAATATAAATATTCCCATATGTTCCCAAACATTCCCAAATATTCCCAGATGTTCCCAAATATTACCAGATGTTCCCAAATATTCCCAGTTGTTCCCAAATATTCCCAGATGTTCCCAAATATTCCCAGTTGTTCCCAAATATTTCCAGATGTTCCCAAATATTCCCAGTTGTTCCCAAATATTACCAGATGTTCCCAAATATTCCCAGTTGTTCCCAAATATTCCCAGATGTTCCCAAATATTCCCAGTTGTTCCCAAATATTCCCAGATGTTCCCAAATATTCCCAGTTGTTCCCAAATATTCCCAGATGTTCCCAAATATTCCCAGTTGTTCCCAAATATTACCAGATGTTCCCAAATATTCCCAGTTGTTCCCA
>NC_084989.1:25159247-25245881 GCF_963691925.1 Scomber scombrus
TGTCTAATAGTGTGTGTGTGTGTCTCTTTCTGTGTGTGTGTGTGTGTGTGTGTGTCTCTGTGTGTGTGTGTGTGTGTGTGTGTGTGTGTGTGTGTCACTGTGTGTGTGTGTGTGTGTCTCTCTCTGTGTGTGTGTGTTTGTGTGTGTCTCTGTGTGTGTGTGTCACTGTGTGTGTGTGTGTGTGTCTCTCTCTGTGTGTGTGTGTGTGTGTGTGTGTCTCTCTCTGTGTGTGTGTGTGTGTGTGTGTGTCACTGTGTGTGTGTGTGTGTGTGTGTGTCACTGCTGTTATTATAATATCACACTTTCACTTTTCTTGTGATATTTTTTCAGCATTTTGAACTAATGTTGAAACATCAGGCTGATCTATAATATAATATAATATAATATAATATAATATAATATAATATAATATAATATTATATAATATAATATAATATAATATAATATAATATAATATTATATTATATTATATTATATTATATTATATAATGCTGATGTGGACTTTATATTTTAATATTATAATCTAGTATTTGAAGGTATTTGTTTATAAAGGCTCCGCAGAGTTACAGAGACTGTGATAAGAAATATAATATAATATAATAACATCATATTTAAAGTTGTTCAACAGAGGAACTCATAATCTGCTCTGTGTTTAGTGAGGGTGAGATCAGAATGATTCTATATTAATTATATATTTATTATATTCAGGAGCTCAAACACAGATTAATGATAAACATGTTTTATTTGACACATTTAAAGACTGAGATAAATGTCTCTTATCATCATATACTGTGTGTGTGTGTGTGTGTGTGTGTGTGTGTGTGTGTGTGTGTGTGTGTGTGTGTGTGTGTGTGTGTGTGTGTGTGTGTGTGTGTGTGTGTGTGTGTGTGTGTGTGTGTGTGTGTGTTACAGTATTCACCCTGAGGTGCTGCAGCAGGTTTATACAGTCAGAACAAAAGGAATGTTTATCTTCTGCTTTACTGTACAGATCAATACACACACACACACACACACACACACACACACACACACACACACACACACACACACACACACACACACACAGACACACACACACACACGAGGGACTTTGAGGCGAGTCAGCTGATAAACATGATGTCGAAATCTCACATTTTAACTGAATTTGACAGATAAACACACATTCCTCTCTGACTAGAGTTAGTCCAGCGTTAGATGAGTTTTAGTAATAATATAATAAACATATATCATTATTATCAGTCTCTTTATTAGAATATAACCAGAACATACAGGAAATGAAAACAGCTTCTATAGACTAAAGTATTCAGACCTAAATGAAGCCTTAATTAATAATAATATTTAATAATTCATGTTAAACTCTGTGTACATATTTCCTGTTAGTATGACGGAGGCCTGAGACGTTAACACAGTGCTGTTCATCATCAGCCTTGTGTCAGACCTACAGAGATGTCACTGTGTTTCCTGTTGGCAAGAATATAAACAGAGAAGAAGTAGAAGGTTGATGCTGTTGGTCAATATTCTCCTTTAAAACACAAAGTACAGTAAATCTGACGTCACTTCCTGTTTACTCCACATCCCCCCCATTTTATTAATGTCAGAATGCAGAGGTAAACATCACCAAATATGGAGGATTAAGATGCCCCCCCCCCCGTCATCCTGATTGACAGGTCGCCACGGTAACAACTGGTCCAGTATTCACGGTGCAGGAACAGAATACCTGCAGCAGGAAGAGCAACTCTATCACTGCTGCTTTACGACCGGGGGGGTCGGGGGAGGGGGGGGGTCGTAAAAGAGAGCCGGGGTCGGGGGAGAAACAGGAGAACAGTTTGTACTTTATCAGTTTCATCAAAGTTAATAGAGAGTCATCATTTTTATTTAGAGTGTCTTCATCGTGATCGACAGATTATTGGTGGAGTTAATATATCTGGTATCAGACACACACACACACACACACATACACACACACACACACACACACACACACACACATACACACACACACACACACACACACACACACACACACACACATACACACACACACACACACACACACACACACATACATACACACACACACACACACACACACACATACACACACACACACACACACATACACACACACACACATCATTAGCAGAGAGCTGTAATGTTTATTTTTGCAGCTCAGCGGTTTGAGAGCCAAGAAATAAGAAACTATATATCTGATATTTGTTTAATCGCAGCTTTCCCTTAACAATGGAATAAACTGAGAAAAGATTATGTTTATATTATTAGTATAAGTCCACTTAAATACACTGTAGGTGATAAAATATGTAATATGTATCATTCTTTTGTGGTTACACCATTTGACATTTTCAGGAGCATTCAGTCTTACTTTTGGTAAAAAATGGTGCAAATGTCATTTCAGATGATATAAAACCAACAAAAATACTAAATGTACATTTTAACAAACCTGATGCTGCTTTTAAATCTAGTTTAACTGATTTATGAATTCATCATCTTACCAACACTTATTATTACTGAGTCGTATCTTTTTATAGTCAATAAGAACAAGAGGAAAACTTCTTTACTGTTGCTGTGTTTTGTATTAGTCACTGAGGTGTGTGTGTGTGTGTGTGTGTGTGTGTGTGTGTGTGTTTGTTTGTATGTATTTGTGTGTATTTGTGTGTGTGTGTTTGTATGTATTTGTGTGTGTATTTGTGTGTGTGTGTGTGTGTTTGTGTGTATTCTGTGTGTGTGTGTGTGTGTGTATTTGTGTGTGTGTGTGTGTGTGTGTGTGTGTGTGTTTGCACCTGGACCAATCAAGCGTTATCTATCTCGTGTCTTTTAGAGCAACGATATAAAAACACACAAACAAACACTGCAGGGATGTTCGGTCCCCTTTCGAACCGACCAATCAGAGGCCGGCGTGCTCCGTGGTCGCGCTATAGAGAGCTAACTATAAATGGCCGTGTTGTGTTTGCATTGTGTTTGCTGGGCTGTAAAGTTGGGAGCCTGGCTGTGACAGATGGGGGGTCCGCAGCTCTTTCTCATTGACAAACTGACGGCTCCCAGGGGCCCAGACGGCCAACCCCTCCCGCCCATCCCCCTCCCTTCACTTTTGTGTTTCCTCTCTCTGCCTCCTCTCTCCCTCGAGGACCAGAGGAATGACTGTGTCTCTGCTACCATTTGTCCGGGGATGGGGGGGCCGGTCTGGGAGTGTGTCCTGTCTGGTGTTTCAGATGGCGGGCCAGATGTTGTCTGGACAACAACAACAACAACACAAACGCTAACTGGTGTCGGTCGATCTGTCTGCTGGTGGTTTCTCTCTGATGAAGTTGTGTTTTGCGAGGTCCTCCAGGGGTCATATGGGTGGGTGGGGGTGGGGAGTAGCAGGGGCCTCAGATTAGATTTTAGGGGTACTTTATCGGTTCCAGGCCTGCATCGGGGGGTTTAAAGTATCTAAAGTGGATTCAAGTGTTTTCAAAGCGTTTCCAGGACAGCACTGGTGGTGTTCTTTGTCCTGGAAGGGCAGCTATGTGTCCGCTGAGTCCCAGGGCCCCTTGAGAAGGTCTCCTACATGTCAGAGGGGTCAGTGGTCCTTTTAAAGGGGTGGAGGGGCCTTTAGGGGTGGAGGGGCTACTTGCAGGGGTTTCAGGTGTCCTTCATGAGATTGCAGAGCTTTTTGCAGGAAGTTAAATGAGTTCTTGAGGAGTCCTCATCGGGATCCATCACAGTGTTAAAGGAGGTTTACAGAGGACTGTTGTTTTAGGGGGGCTTCTTCACAGAGTTTAGGAGCTCATTAACAGAGGTGGACGAAGTACTCAGATTCTATACTGCAGTAAAAGTTTCAATAAAGCAATGTAAAAGAACTGCAGTATTATGAGTAGTTAAAGTAACACTGAAATATTGGATCATTTGAACATTAATTGAAATGAAAGCATGTGAGAAGTTTAGAGGGAAAAATCACTATTTGGTGGAAAGGTGGGAAGGGAGGAAGGTAGGGGGGAGGAAAGAAAGAGAGAAGGAAAGAAGGAAGGAAGGGAGGAAAGGAAAGAAGGAAGGAAGGAAGGAGGGTGGGAGGGAGAAAGGAAAAGAGGAAGGAAGGAAAGAAAGAAGGACAGGGGAAGGGAGGAAGGTAGGAGGGAGGAAACAAAGAGAAGGAAATGAGAGAGGAAAGAAGGAAGGGAGGGAGGAAGGAAGACAGAAGGAAGGAAGAAAGGGAGGAAAGAAGGAAGGAACAGTCAAACCAGACGACAGGAAGGTTAAAGAACAGAAGTCCCTTTATCATTCTCTCACTGTTTGGTTTTCATTTCTTCATCTTGGACCGTCGCCTGCTGACTGATTCACGGAGCTGCAGCTGTTTGCAGGTTTACAGATATACAGATGTTGGGCTGTAAATCATATTCCAGCACAATGAGCATATGTGCAGAATGTGTTGACAGTTCCCAAGTGAACTAGCTAACAGATGGCTGCTGCTATAATCTGCACAGAGCATATGTAGAGAATATACAGGAAATGTGTAAAGGACAGCGAGATCATAGAGAGAGTAGCTGAGGACAAGAGGACTCAGACATCAGTGTTTCCTCAATACTTTAATTAGGGAAGAAGGAAGGGAGGGAGGGAGGGAGGAAGGAAGGAAGGAAGGGAGGGAGGAAAGAAGGACAGCGAGATCATAGAGAGTAGCTGAGGACAAGAGGACTCAGACATCAGTGTTTCCTCAATACTTTAATTAACTCTACTACACACAGTGATTAAAGCATGAAAAGGAAAGGAGGGAGGAAGGAAGGAAGGAGGGAGGGAGGAAGGAAGGAAGGAAGGAAAGAAAGAAGGAAGGAAGAAAGGGAGGAAAGAAGGACAGAAGGAAAGAAGAAGGTAGGAAGGAGGGTTAGGTCTAGGAAGGGTGGAAAGAGAGAGGAAGGAAAGAAAGAGAAGGAAAGAAGTGATGAAGGAAGGAAAGAAAGGAGGGAGGGAGGAAGGAAGGAAGGAAGAAAGGGAGGAAAGAAGGAAGGAAGAAAAGGAGGAAAGAAGGAAAGGTGGAAAGAGAGAGGAAGGAAAGAAAGAGAAGGAAAGAAGTGAGGAAGGAAGGAAAGAAAGGAGGGAGGGAGGAAGGAAGGAAAGAAGGACAGAAGGAAGGAAGAAAGGGAGGAAAGAAGGAAGGACAGAAGGAAGGATGGAAAGAGAGATGAAGGAAAGGAGGAAGGGAGGGAGGAAAGAAGGACAGCAAGATCATAGAGAGAGTAGCTGAGGACTCAGACATCAGTGTTTCCTCAATACTTTAACTCTACTATACACAGAGATTAAAGCATAAATAGGAAAGCTAGCTAGTTTCCAAGTGAGCTATACGTGAAATGTAAAGTAAAGCGAGGGAGGAAAGAAGGAAGGACAGAAGGAAGGAAGAAAGGGAGGAGGATGAAGGCTGAGCAGAGAAATAAAGAGATGCTGTCGTCTGTTTTTTGTTCTCTCCGTCTCTCTGCAGCGATGAGGCCCTCTGTCTGAGAGGTCAACCCTATTGTCTACGGCTCTCTGTGCTGCCACACTCTGATTGATGGCACTTGTGTGTGTGTGTGTGTGTGTGTGTGTGTGTGTGTGTGTGTGTGTAAAGAGTGTGAGATTTGCTTAAGGACGAGCTCTAGTACTCTTTCTTTCCCCTCCTCCTCCTCCTCTTATCATTTCAGCAGTGTTGAGGCTGACTTGTGAGTGGCTATAAATAGAGGTGTGTGTGTGTGTATGTGTGTGTGTGTGTGTGTGTGTGTGTGTGTGTGTGTGTAGATGTGGGGAGGGGAAGCCCATTTTGGGACCCAGCTGGATGGAAGCCAGGACTTTGCTGAGAGGAGGAGGAGGAGCAGGAAAGAGTGGAGGAGGAGGTAATAGTAGTAAGGTGTTAAAACAGGTTGTAGGTGGGAGGAGCTATGATGTCATTTAATGATGTCACTAATCTATGAACCAATAAGAATTACAGCTGTGTGATCGCTCCTAACAAACGACGTGAATCAGGTTCTTATTTTTATTTCTTTTCATTTTAAAACCGACACTGTTAATTATTATGTTAACCTTCCTGTCGTCCTCTCGGGTCAAACTGACCCCGTCTGTTTTGACTGTTCCTTCCTCCCTCTTTCCTTCTTTCCTTCCCTCCTTCCTTCCTCCGTTCCTTCCGTCATCGCTTCGTTCCTCCCTCCCTCCTTCTCTCTTTATTTCCTCCCCATTACCTTCCTTCTTTCCTCTGTCCTTCTTTCCTCCCTCCCTCCCTCCCTCCTTTCCTTCCTCCCTCCTTTCCTTCCTCCCTTCCTTCCTTTCCTTCCTTCCTTCCTCCCTCCTTTCCTTCCTTCTTCCTTCCTCCCTTCCTTCCTTCCTTCCTTCCTTCCTCCCCTCCCTCCCTCCCTCCTCCGCCTCCTTCCCTCCTTTCCTTCCTTCCCTCCTTCCTTCCTCCATTCCCTTCTTTCCTTCCTTCTTCCTCCCTCCTTTCCTTGACTCTAGGACAACAGGAGGGTTAAAGATTGAATGTAAAAAGGAAAATAGCATCATTCTCCTCCACTGCTAAAAGTTGTTGAATGAACATATGAAACGTTTAATATCTGGAAGGTTTATTGGACTTCAGACAGTACGACAGCTTTAAAGCCTCTGCTGCTGCTGGTGGTGCTGCTGGTGGGGGGGGTTGGAGTTTTGATGTAAACTATGAAAGTCTGAATTTCCATCACAGGGCTGATTTTAGCCCACAGACAGCTTTTACCTGCCTCTGAATGAGAGGATGAGGCACATATCAGTCAGATACAGTCTTTACTGACACAGATTAAACTAATGAGAAAAAAAACCTGAAATGATATTTAACGTGTTTATCTGAATGAATGAGTTTAAATACGGAGACAAAACCAAGAAAAGCAGATCGAAACCCAACGCTGAATGTTCTATAGAAAACCTCCCATGACCGTGTGTGTGTGTGTGTGTGTGTGTGTGTGTGTGTGTGTGTGTGTGTGTGTGTGTGTGTGTGTGTGTGTGTGTGTGTGTGTGTGTGTGTGTGTGTGTGTGTGTGTGTGTGTGTGTGTGTGTGTGTGTGTGTGAGAAAGAGATGTGAATATAATAAAGGCATTAATTATATGGATCTATGTGTGTGTGAAGAGTTCCCATGGCTTTGCATCTCATACGTTGCCCTCTGATCTCAGTAACATATGCACACACACACCACACACTTGGACATGCCAGATGCCTGTGTGTGTGTGTGACCTCTGACCCTTATGTCTATAGCAGACAAAGGCTCTTAATAATTGGTATGTGGTCATTTTGCATGATAAAGTCACACACACACACACACACACACACACACACACACACACACACACACACATATTCAGACATAGTTTAATTTGCATTTCACACGTCTGTTTCCACATGGTGACGGAGGCTCAGAGGTCAGAGGTCACACACTTTTAGACATGTTAATGTTTGTGTGTGTGTGTGTGTGTGTCGCTGCAGCTGGAAGACGCGACTGAGAGCCGGTGAGAACGTGACTTGAGCTGATGATGTCAGAGTTCATGAGAACGCAGCGACTCAGCAGCTGGAGGCGTTTTAAAGGATCATTGTGTCAAACAGCTCGTTAAAGATAAACTCATCAAGCCAGTCGTTCTATAGTTATAGTTCCAGGAAGTAATCTGCAGATATTTATAGTATTGTACAGAGCATTGCTGCAATATGGTGCAAATTTGAGGAAACATCAATATATTTTGTTATTTATTTGCAAAAATTCTTAATGAATGAAACATTTCTCTGACAGTGTTATTAATGTGGTCATGTACAGGAAATGTCTCATTATAGAGTTTAACCAATAAGTAGTTTACACAAAAATATAAAATATATAAAAGGAACATTTTAAAAGAAGTTCATCGTCGTGGCGACTAAAAAAAAGTTAAATATTAAAGTGAAGAAATCAGTTTTATTGATATTTAAAATAATTAATTATATAAAAGAGCTGAATACTTCTTCCACCGCTGTATGCTGGGTAATGACATCATCACGTCTATTCACACACACACACACACACACACACACACACACACACACACACACACACACACACACACACACACACACACACACACACACACACACACACACACACACACACACACACACACACTCACAGAGCTGATTAGCATATATATTATCTCTGTGTGTGTGTGTGTGTGACCTTTCCACCCACAGATCACGTGGTGTGATGTTATTATGTCTCAGGTCCACTCACAGGCCGCCGTCACCGTGGAAACGCTGGTTGCCTGTCCGGAAAAATGCCACAAAGTGAAACGCTGTGACGTGTGTGTGTGTGTGTGTATATATGTGTGTCTCTGCGTGTGTGTGTGTGTGTATATATGTGTGTCTCTGCGTGTGTGTGTGTGTTTAGGGTGAATGTCGGGTTCCTGCTCTGTAGAGACCGTCCACAGATCAATAACTGACTTCATTTGACTTTTGATGTGAAACAAACAGCTGAAGCTCAAACTGAGTCAGTTTACAAACTAATGGATTAAAAGATGAACTTCATTTGATTAATAAATACAATTTTTAATAAAGACACTGGCCTTCTTCAGGTTAAAGGTTCATCTGCACTAATAACTATAAACATAATGATGTGATGAACTCTATGAAAATAGATATAGATGAGCTGTGTGTTTATATACAGTATATATATGATATATTATAATTATTACTGCTGTATGTTGTACAGAGAAATAAGAAGAAAAGCAGAAGTGTTGATCAGCAGTATTTCACACACACTGATGTCTGAGCCGACACACAGTATGAACTCACATCTGAACGTTATAATAGAACAAAGCTGCAGCATCTCTGTATAATGAACACAGACAAACCTCTGAATCTGCTGAGAGAGAAAATAAATACAGAGAAATACATAAAGTCAGATTTAAGTGATACACAAGTTGTGTGTAGTTTGACCAATCAGCAACGGCCATCGCTGCAACACGTGTGTGTGTGTGTGTGTGTGCGCTACCTGCATCTGCTTGAGTTTGTATTCATGCATGTCTGTTTGCACATACAGGAGAAAGTCATGGAGAAAGTGTGTGTGTGTGTGTGTGGGGTGTGTGTGTGTGTGTGTATTAATCAAAGCGGTCTCAGCTCGTTCGTCTCTTCCTGAACTTTCTGCAGCTAGCTCAACTTTATAATTGAAAAAGAAGTTGGTCTAAATGTCAACTGACACACACACACACACACACACACACACACACACACACACACACACACACACACACACACACTCACTCACTCTCTGACAGCTGCCTAGCCCATTAGCTCACAGATCTCCATGGCGACCAAGGTCGACCTCCAGAATACTGATGAGGGTTCAGCCTGCAGCCGAGATACAGCTGACAGTACTGCCGAGTACTGCCGAGTACTGCCGAGTTCTGAGTACTGCCGAGTACTACTGTGCTCTACACCACGGTTAAGCTAGCAGCGTCCTGTCAATCACGCGGTAGCCCCGCCCTAAATCAAACACGGCTTTATTGTTTATTTTAAACAGGTTTATAATGTAGAAAATAAACCTCATGCTTTATTGAAACTAGTGACTGAGAACATAAAGTCATTAGGAAAGAGTTTCTTAATAAATAATGTGAGCGGTAGAATCATTCTCTCATCGACTTTCATACAATCTGACTTCTTTGTGCCTCCAGTAGAGTCGCCCCCTGCTGGACATGAGAGAGAATGCAGGTTTAAAACAGCTCAGCATCAGTTTCACTTCCTGCCTGGTTTTAACAAAAACACTTTAAAACAAAGACCTCGCTCCCCCACAACGCCACCAACAGCCGGTTTAACGTAGGCCAAAGATTTTGATAACTTTTCATCTACAATGTCTTAAGATCATAATGACTGAATTTGAAGTCGGCCGGATTCATTCTGTACGAGGAGTTCGTAAACGTACGATTCGTGGAAATCACAAAAATGGCACCAAAATCGCAAATTTGATTCTCAGTGGTACCTCCTGTTGGAGGTAGAGAATCGGTCCAAGAGACCTTTTTGTGCGTCTTTAAGTGACATATATGTGTTACGAATTTTGTTTGTCTAAGTTAACTTGGGGTGAGGGGCTCAAATTTTTACATTTTCTAGGTGTGAGATGAACTGTCGGTCGATCTCTGGTTCATCTCTGCTCGTTCATCGCAGCGTTTGAAATGAACTTTATGGGTGAAACGAGGCGTCTGAACGTCTGCAGGCCCGAAATCAGCACTTACAAAACAATATGTGCTAAATGTCTGTTCACCACTTAGAGGTTTTTGTTTTATTGGCATATAAAGCTGCCCCCCCCCCCAACCCCGCCCAGCTCTCTGATTTCATGGCTGCATTTAAACATAAGAAAGTGAAGATAAGCAGCCAGCAAGTGTGAAAGTGCTTTTCCTCCTGTTCTCCCCCATGTTTTTGATTCACCAGCCGCCATTGTGTGTGTGTGTGTGTGTGTGTGTGTGTGTGTGTGTGTGTGTGTGTGTGTGTGTGTGTGTGTGTGTGTGTGTGTGTGTGTGTGTGTGTGTGTGTGTGTGTGTGTGTGTGTGTGTGTGTTGGGGTGTTAAGTGGGTTTGAGTGGGGTGGGGGGGTGGGGGGGCTTTAATACTCCCACATTTCCTGTTGCCTAGCGACAGTTAATGCACAGATTGGCTGTAACATCTGTCACAGTAAACGCTGCCAAAGCTCCGTCTCTGTTTCATCTTTTATGTCGACGACGTTTCTTCACTTTGAATTATTGTTATTTTATTTTCCTTCTTGTCTTTCTTTGTTATTCTCCTGCTGAGCTTTCTCTTCCTCACTCAGATAAAGAGTTCTGATTTACTTAAACAGGCTCATCCTGGGTTAGGGTAAGGGCCTCGGTTCAGCCTCTGACTGAAACAGGCTCAACGGTTCATTTCTGTCACGATGACCTCGGAGGTCAAAGGTCACATCTGGCGCCATAATCTGCATCCCAAAGAATCCTGCAGCTCCAGTTACCTGAAAAGACCTCCTCCTCTTCCTCCTCCTCCTCCTCTTCCTCATCCTCCTTCTCCTCCTCCTCTTCCTCCTCCTGCTCCTCCTCTTCTTCCTCCTCCTCTTCGTCCTCTTCTTCCTCCTCCTCTTCCTCCTTCTCTTCCTCCTCCTCTTCCTCCTCTTCCTCTTCCTCCTCTTCATCCTCCTTTTCCTCCTCCTCTTCTTCTTCCTCCTCATCCTGCTCCTCTTCCTCCTCTTCCTCGTGTTTAGATGTTGCTGTTTGTTTTATTATAAAGCGTCCTGCTGTGTAGAAATATGAAGCATCACTCTGAAGAGTTTTATCTCTATTCTTATAAAGACTGAAGCGTTTCCTCATTGAACTCCCACACAGCCTGAAAGCTTCCTCAGCTGTTACTGCAGCCTCATTATTCTACCTCTTTTCTTCTCAGGCTGCTTTAATAAGATGAGTGTGATTATATGTGCTAATGGTGTTTCTGATGGGGAGGGGGGGGGGGGGGTCGATGCCCACGCCAGCGTTTCACTGTGAGATGGGTCTTATGATTTATATATGTGTGTAGCATAGACTGTGTATTTGGTTTGTGGACTGCTGCTCGGAGGCCAATAGTATCGGATCTGAGCAGCGCCATCTTGAAAATTTCAGGTGCATGCTGGGAAAAATAAAAACAGGGATTCTACTTATATGGGCATCAGGAGGAGCATGAGGCGCCCTCCTGAACCTGTGAACCAATCAACCTGTCAATCACGACGTAGCCACGCCCTAATGCATACCCTGCTTTATCGTCACATATAAAATCAGGGAGGCCAAAATGTCCCAAATGAACATCATACTGCATTGAAGAAGGCTTTAAACTAGCGATTGAGACCATAAACACATTTTGAAAACGTTTACTGAGATTAGAAATCAAGTGAGAAGTTGGTGAATTCTCCATTGACGGAATTCCTTTTGACACCAGAAAGGTCGCCCCCTGGTGGCCTTTTGATAGAATGCAGTTTTAAGTTACTCCCCGCCTGGTGTGTAGTTATTGTTGTAGTTGCACAACAGCACCCCCTGCTGCCCTCAGCTCTTCCTAACATCCCCCTTCTGTGCTGCAGGGCTGAGCCATGGGGAGGTCGACACCCGTGAGTGTTTGTACTACAACGTCAACTACGAGATCGAGAAGACCAATCAGAGCGGAGTGGAGCGCTGCGAGGGCGAGAAGGACAAACGCTCCCACTGCTACGCTTCCTGGAGGAACAACTCAGGATCCATCGAGCTGGTGAAGAAAGGATGCTGGCTGGATGACTTCAACTGCTACGACCGGTACACACACACACACACACACACACACACACACACACACACACACACACACACACACACACACACACACACACACACAATATAATATAATATATAAATATTACAGTACAAACATTTTAACACTGTAAACGTATAAAAGTCCAGAAGAACATCTGATGATGACTTTTAATTATAAATTAAGCGTTGATCAGATCTGAGCCGGTTTCCCATCATCCTCTCTGCTCTCGGTTTGATTGACAGCTGCTGTGAGCGGCGCTGTGTGAACGCTGGTGGCCGTCAGCTGCTGATGAAACTGCATAAACACAACAGCGCTGTCACTCATCAGTCTGTGTTATGTTTTATGATGACTCATCAGCTGAAGTCTCTGAGCTTTAATCTGATTTATAAATAGAATTGTTTATCATTCACTTTGTTTAACCCTCCTGTTGTCCTCAAGTCAAGGAAGGAAGAATGAAGGAAAGGAGGGAGGAAGGAAGGGAGGAAAGAAAAGAAGGAAGGGAGGAAGAAGGAAGGAAAGGAGGGAGGTAGGAAGGAAAGGAGGGAGGAAGGAAAAAAGGAAGGAAGGAAAGGAGGGAGGAAGGAAGGAATGAAGAAAAGGAGGGGGAAAGGAGGAAGGAAAGGAGGGAGGAAGGAAGAAAGGAAGGAAAGGAGGGAGGAATGAATGAAGAAAAGGAGGGGGAAAGGAGGAAGGAAAGGAGGGAGGAAGGAAGAAAGGAAGGAAAGGAGGGAGGAAGGAACGAAGAAGAGGAGGGGGAAAGGAGGAAGGAAGGGAGGAAAGGAAAGAAGGAAGGGAAGAAGGACCGAGGAAAGAAGGAAGGAAGGTAGGAGGGAGGGAGGGAGAAAGGAAAAGAGGAAGGGAGGAAAGAAGGGCAGAGGAAAGAAGGAAGGGAGGGAGGAAGGTAGGGGGGGAAAGAGAGAGATGGAGGGAGGGGGAAAGAAAGGAGGGAATAAAGGGGGATGGAGGAAGGAAAGAAAGAGAGAAGGAGGGAGGGAGGAAGGACAGACGGAAGGAAGGGAAACAGACGGGGTCAGTTTGACGACACGAAGGTTAAAGATCATCAGAAGCTCAAATGTAACCTTTTATAATATATATAAAAATGATCTTATGACAAAATAAAGTAGAAAATGATGATTTCTTTCAGCAATTTAAATATAATAATACGTATAATAAAAACCTTAAATAATGTTCAGCTTATTAAAGGATCCTCATCTTTGTGTTCTGCTTTCCTGCTTTTCAGTTTCTCCTCACAAACATTTATTCAGATATTTAATGTTCACGCTGGAGAGACTGTTTACATGAAGAGGAGGAAATGAAAACACTTTTGTAAACTAGACGCTGAACATTTCTGCTCCTGACTGAACTGATCCGCTGTGAACTTCACATTTTTCTCAGAGGCGTCAGAAGAAAAGAAGCTATTTGGGTCACAAGTACAACAGCTGGCAGACTGAACATTCAGACGCTGTGATTGACAGCTGCTCAGACAGTCAGAGGAGCAAACTGTAGAAGAACAAATATGAAGAAAAACATTTTATCATCAGATGCGTTCAATATAAGGCTCAGTAACAATAAGAGTTATCAATATGATTAATTCATGAATCAGTTAAACTAGTTTTAAAAGCAGCATCAGGTTTGTTAAAACAGCAGGAGATAAATTCAGACTGAACTCAGCAGCAAGACATCATGGAGGTCCGTAGCAGCAAGACATCATGGAGGTCCGAGTTACGCCAACTTCAATATAATCAATATCATTTTACAAATTATGTAAAATATGTTACAAAACATAGTGTTGTGTTGCTAAAAGTGGATTATATTTATTCCACATTTTAGTTCATATTTATTTTCCTGTTTATAATCAGATTTACAAAAAATACTGCGTACACCAATTGACACTGTGTTGCATAACGTCATTGACCCACATGTCACTGTTAGTGGACTTTAATATTTAGAACAATTGTATTCCATTACCTTTATTTAATATAAAGTTATAATTTAAGATCATGCCAAACTAGTTGATATGGTGTTTTATTGACAATTTACTGTTTTTAAGCAAGTTGAATTATTTGGTACAAAGTTTTTATGGTTACACCACTTAGACATTTTTGCCATAATCCTCTAATATATTCTCTCTAAATGGATTAAAAGCAGAAATTTGATGCTGGGTCCACAAAAAAGAATGTGTGCAAGTTATTCATACGTTTATTTTCACATTTTAACCCTTTAAATTTAAACTAAACCACATGGAGACACTGACCTGTTGATGTGATGAAGGTTAGAGTGTCCTCATCCTCACTTAAAGAGACAGAGGCTGAACTGAGCGGCTGCATAAAGGACCAGTAGAAGATAAATAGGGAGTTTTTATTCCAGTAGAGACACAGAATATTAATATAGAGCTGGAGATGTGCAGAATATGAGATTCCTCAGTTTATAAATGTGTGAAGCAGAGTTTAGACTGGAGTTTATCTTTGATTGTAGATTCTCTCTGGAGAGAAACAGAGGAGCTGAATCCGTTTGGGGTGATTGAAGGTGAATTGAGTTACTCGTCTTCCTCACTGAGAGATGAAACAGTTTGGGTTCATGTGAGGACAGACACGGACTCAGTATCCCAGAAGGCTTTGCTCTGTAGTCTCCAGGATTGAAGAAGAGGCAGTGGTGGTTGAGATGAAGAATGAATAATAAAGTAGCAATGATTATGCTGAGCAGTGTCCTTTGGGGAATATAATGTTATAAATGAAAGAAATAATGCATAAATAGTATGAAACCAGTGTGGTAGTGCAGGTGTAATCTCTCTGTTTGTATTTAGTTCATCCACCAAGCTGTCAGGAAGCCCCCCCCCTCTTGCACTATTATTATTATTACCATCACTACATACCATACAGACTGAAATTGCTGCTATTCACTGATTGTTCTTTTTTTGCACTGTTACTGTAACAACTTAACTTATACAGGAATTTATGCAGCTTCTTCCTACACACACACACACACACATTTATATAGTAGTTTTTATTTTATATTTTATTGTTTATCTTTTTTGCACTTCAAATTTTCACTTTTTAGTATTAGGAAATGTCTTTGTATTATCTGTTGTGCCTGTGCACTTTATCTGTTTTCACCGTGGGATAGTGAGAAACGTATATCTAGTACATGCGATTGAATTGACAATAAAGTTGACTTTGACATTGTATTAATATTAGTTGTTTGTGTCTCTCAGTCAGGAGTGTGTGGCGACAGAGGACAGTCCTCAAGTCTTCTTCTGCTGCTGTGAAGGAAACTTCTGCAACGAGAGGTTCACACACCTGCCTGATGCCACCGGACCACGTGAGTGTGTGTGTGTGTGTGTGTGTGTGTGATGGTCAGTTTGTTCTTTTCTTTCTGATGTGAACGTGTGTGTTTGTATTTGATGGTGTGTCACATCTGTATTCTTATCATTTCATTTCTCACTGATTTAATTACTAAAATGTGTGTGTGTGTGTGTGTGTGTGTGTGTGTGTGTGTGTGTGTGTGTGTGTGTGTGTGTGTGTGTGTGTGTGTGTGTTCAGTGATCAAAGCCCCCCCCAGGGTCGGTGTGTTAAACGTGATGATTTACTGTCTGCTGCCGGTCACCATGTTGTCCGTCACTCTGCTCACCGCCGTCTGGATGTACCGACACCGGAAACCTCCGTACGGACATGTGGACATCACTGAGGTACATACACACACACACACACAAACATGACAGACTGCTCCTGAATGATATTATTCTAAAGGAGGGATGAAAGAGGAAACATCAGATGGAAACGTGATGTCACGGCTCCCTCTTGTGGTAGTCTGCTGGTACTGCAGCGTTGGTCCTCACATCTCAGTACTGAAACTTAACCTTCGTGTCGTCCTCCCGGGTCAAATTGTCCCCGTCTGGTTTTGACTGTTCCTTCTTTCCTCCTTCCTTCCTTCCTTCCTTCCTTTCTTCCTCCCTTCCTTCTTTCCTTCCCTCTTTCCTCCCTTCCTCTTTTCCTTTCTCCCTCCCTCCATCCTACCTTCCTTTCTTCCTTCTTTCCTCCGTCCTTCCTTCCTCCCTCCTTTCATTCCTCTTCCTCCCTTCCTTCTTCCTCCCTTCATTCCTTGACTCGAGGACAACAGGAGGGTTAAACATGTTTAAATAAAACCCAAACACTAATATATATTTAAAATGAATAACATGCAGATCCTCAGAGGAATCATAATCTATTATTCTATAAATCTATTTGTTAAAACATCTGTTTTTAGAGGTTTATGGCTAAATATCTCCAGTAGGAGAATGTATGTATATTTTTATTATTATGTATTTCAATTATATTTATTGATTATTGTTCTTGCTTTGTCTTTTGTTTGTTATTTAATTTGTTTTACATTTAATTAAATTTCAGGTATATTTGACCCTGATCACACACAATCAATAAAAATTAACTCTTTTTTTTTTGCCACATTTTTACTTTTGCAATTTGGCAAATAAGGTCATTTTCACATGAAGTCAAAGTTTAATTTCTGTTCATATGTAATCAGGGATGCTTGAGGAACCAGATTTTATTTGATTTAAAGTGCCACAACTTTAAAGTATTTTGTAATAAAAAGAAAACAGATAATTTGGTATAATTACAGTCTTTCTAATCATCCGTAGGTTATGGTCTTATCCATTGTTTTTTTCTTTTAATTATACAAATATAGTTTATTATCTCAGTACATGAATCATTTACACAGGCTTGTCCATCATCTGCAGTTTGATGGAAGTTTAGTGATGTAAATAAAGCCCTGCTCTCCTCTCTCTGACCTCCAGGATCCTGGTCTTCCGTCTGGTTCCCCCCAGCTGGGGCTCAAGCCGCTGCAGCTGCTGGAGGTGAAGGCTAGGGGGCGCTTCGGCTGCGTCTGGAAGGGCCAGATGATGAACCAATACGTGGCCGTCAAGATCTTCCCCATCCAGGTACAGAGTCATTTTGTTTCTGACGACAGCAACTCCTGAATCCTGAAACCTTTGAACACGTCGAACTCTTCTTCTTCTCTGACAGAACAAGGAGTCGTGGCAGAATGAGAAAGATATATTCATCACGCCGGGGATGAGGCACGAGAACATCCTGAAGTACATCGCTGCAGAGAAACGGGGGAATCACCCGGAGGCTGAACTTTGGATCATCACCGAGTTTCATGAGAGGGTGAGAAAGAGAACTAAAAACTAGTCTCATTAATAGACACAAAACACTTGAAAACAAGAATACACTGTAAATCTGTGCGTGTCTCTGCAGGGCTCTCTGTGTGACTTCTTGAAGGGAAACATCATCAGCTGGTCCGAGCTGTGTCACATAGCCGAGTCGATGGTGTGCGGTCTGGCTTACCTGCACGAGGACATCCCCCGACAGAAAGGAGAGGGACCGAAACCGGCCATCGCTCACAGGTCTGCCGACTGACAGAAAATACAACAACTTTTAGTCATTTAAAGGAGCAGTGTTTAGGATTTATAGACATCTAGCTGTGAAGTTGCAGATTGCAAGCATGTCTAGAGTCGGTGATTGTTTATCCGTTGTGGGCCACTGAAGAAGACCTGCTCCCTCTGTAGATATAAAGGCTCGTTTTAAGGGAACAAAAACACATAATTCTTATTTTCTGCTGATTATACACTAATTAAAACATACTTAAGAATATTATTTTCTGATAACTACTGACAACCTGGAACAATACACAAGAATAGAAGATTTAATGAGCTACAAACCCTGGAACAAAAATTCATGAAGTTTTTTAAATGTAAAAACGTTGCAGCTTTCATATCCGTCCCTGAAAGAAGAGCAAAACAAAGCCTGCTGTGATAGTTCAGTTTGTGAATCAGCCTAATGTCTAAGTACTTTTATTAAATCCTGTTGTCCATGCAGCCCTCCTGTCTCTCATTAAATAATCTGGTGAGTCAGGTAACGTCTTACCCATAGATTGTATATAAGAAATGGATGTAACATCCGTGACGTCACCCATTGGTTTGTGGACTGCTGCCAGGGGTGCAAATAGCACCAGGGGTGCAAATAGCCTTTGCCCAATAGTTTCGGATCTGAGCAGCGCCATCTTGAAAATTTCAGTTGCATGCTGGGAAAAATAAAAACACAGATTCTAGCATGAGGCGCCCTCCTGAACCTGTGAATCAATCAACCTGTCAATCACGACGAAGCCACGCCCTAATGCATACCCTGCTTTATCGTCACATATAAAATCAGGGAGGCCAAAATGTCCCAAATGAACATCATACTGCATTGAAGAAGGCTTCAAACTAGCGATTGAGACCATAAACACATTTTGAAAACGTTTACTGAGGTTAGAAATCAAGTGAGAAGTTGGTGAATTCTCCATTGACTTGTATACAGACGGAAGTCCTTTTGACACCAAAACGGTCGCCCCCTGATGGCCTTTTGATAGAATGCAGTTTTAAGTTACTTCCGCTTTGGCCTCATTTCAGAGGACCGGAACTCCCTGCCTGGTCTTACCATGCAGAGTGACAGGATTTGATGTGTGATTCTCTCTCTCTCTGTTTGTTTCAGGGATTTTAAGAGTAAGAACATCATGCTGCGTTCAGACCTCACAGCAGTGATCGGAGACTTCGGCCTTGCTGTTCGCTTCGAGCCGGGGAAACCACCGGGAGAGACACACGGACAGGTGAGCTGCTCTGACTGCTGGAGGCTGTGGAGGAGAATCACTTGAACACTGAGCATTGTTTAATATGTGTGTGTGTGTGTGTGTGTGTGTGCAGGTGGGGACCAGGCGTTACATGGCCCCTGAGGTTCTGGAAGGAGCCATCACCTTCCAGCGAGACGCCTTCCTCCGGATCGACATGTACGCTGTGGGCCTGGTGCTGTGGGAGCTGGTGACCCGCTGCAAGGCTGTTGATGGTAACACACACACACACACACACACACACACACACACACACACACACACACACTATTTTCTTTCACAGCAGCAGAAGAAGATGTGAGGATTATTTTATTGTCATATACGCCAACCGAGCAACTGTTATTGGACTGAATATAAATGTTTTTCACTCTGGATCAAAACATTGACCTAATTTATTAACCAACCTCCATTACTGTGAAATTATTGTTCATAAAGGGAGTTTTATAATTTTTAGATGCAAATTAGTATTTTCAGTTGCACACATTGCTTTAAAATGCTTTAAAATTTGTCCCCCGGCTTCTTGTAATCTAAAATTAAATATCTGTCATAGAATACCTGAACTAAACTCCCCACCTCTAAATATAAGGTAAAAAAGAGGAAAGAGTAAATAAAGTTATAAAGCCTGTAAAATGCTGCTGCACAGTATGGATAGTTTTAAACAGTGTATGGACTTGTGTCACATATTTAAGACTCAACTCCTTAAAGCCACTTTGTTAAACTTACGGCAAGTAAAACAAGTTGCCATGGCGACTGTATTGAGCTGCACCGCTTTTTAAATCTGCTCACATATGAACTTGTTACTGAAATTTTACACAGGCTGTGATTCTTGTCATAGAGTTTATAAGTTGATGTACGTTAGATGTGAGAGGTCATTAATGTGTATCGCAGGTCCGATGGACGAGTATATGCTGCCGTTTGAGGAGGAGGCCGGTCAGTATCCGTCACTGGAGGATCTGCAGGAAGTCGTCGTCCACAAGAAGTTGAGACCGGTGTTCAAAGACCTCTGGCTGAAACACAGCGTGAGTACAACCAACACATTCTCCCCTTTATCATCAATAAACAGTATATAAGGAGTTAATAACTGGTCTATAAGTCACTATAATACGTGGTTATTAATGCTGCCGTAGAAAGAGATCACGGGAGAATAGATACTTAACATTAAAAAACACTTATAATTGTCTTTATATCTATGTATAATTTAATTATAATGAGTAATAAATGTAATTGCTTATATGTCCTAATGGGGGGACTGTAACTTTTTAAAATGTCTTCAACATGAAGCTTCTTAACATATTCAAACTATTGTGTTTGTCCACATTAAGTCATTAAAACTAAAGTCGACCTCCATGATGTCTTGCTGCATGAGTCACTGAGCTGTGTAGTCTAGTATTCAGGTTCATTAACAGCTTTCAGCCACTAGGAGGAGCTCTAAGCTTCTTGTGTTGAAGTAGAAGCTGCCCTCGGCTACTTTGACTCGGTAGTAAGTTATCCTGCTAGCTAGCTGACTGGAGGGAACATGCAGACGAAGACACACTAAAGTCCAGCGTGGTTTAAAAGCTTCCAGAAAGTAAAGGATAATGTTGTTAGGTGTGAAATATGTGTAGCAGAGTTGAGCTATGGTGGTTGCACATGGACAAAAAGCTTACTGAGGGAGACAGACTTGACGCTAAAATACTCTTCTTCTTCTTCTTCTTCTCCTCCTCTCTGCAGGGTCTGGCTCATATCTGTGAGACGATAGAGGAGTGCTGGGATCACGATGCCGAGGCTCGTCTGTCAGCCGGCTGCGTGGAGCAGAGGATCTCTCAGGCCCGCCGCCTCGCCGCCACCATCACCCCGCCTACCTCCGACCACAACGCCCCTCTGGTCTCCACCATTGCACCCGTTCCCATGGTAACCAATGTGGACCTACCGCCCAAAGAGTCCAGTATATGATTTTTTTTTTTTTTTTAAAGGAAACTCAACATGGAATTAAATATTTTGGAGGCCTGACGTTACCCGAGATTTACCTGAAAATCGGTTAAAACAGCCGAATGACACTAAAACAAACACACACACACACACACACACATCTTCTTCTCTCAGTGGAACTTAAACCAGAAATACGGCGAGAAAGCAGCTGCTATTTTATCTCTTTGGACTTTGGAGGGTTTTTTTAATCCGTCTTTTATTTCATTCTCTCTCTTTTCGTCCATTTGGACAAATATTACCAGCACACGTCCTCGTTTTTCCGCTTGAGTCATTTGTGTCTTTTTTAACCACATGTGTGTTTCACAAGAAAACACACATGTACACACACACACACACACACACACACACACACACACAAACATCAGTGAGGACTTCCGTTACTTTTGCAGATTTACTGCTTTGTTCGCTGTCTTCTTCTTCTCCAGAACTGAACTTAATCTACCTGGCAGCATCACAGCCGCGTCGCCTAGCAACCATCTACCATCAACCTACCGTTGGGACTTTTTTTTTTTACGACAATGCTGCAAAACCCCGTGTAGGAACGCGATGACTGTTACACAACCAACAAATGCCAACAGCAAACTTTTAAAGACGTTATTTTCTACCTTTTTGATTTGATTGTTTTTCTTCTTCTCTGCAATCACACATTACTTTCGACACATGACAAACCTTCGGATCCAACGGGTTGTATCCAAAAAGACAGGAAACAGGAAGTGAGGTCAGAAGGAAATAAGCGAAAAACAAAAACCAGGAAGACTGGACAGTGTTTGTTCCTTTACTCTCTCTTTTTATTTTTGTGTTCAACTCTTATAATTTGAGGTTGAAGACTGAGAGAACTCTCACGGGATTGGTTGTCAGGAGGCAAATGTCATGCATGCAGAGATTTGATTGGCTATCTGCGCCCAACCACAGCATTTTGGTTGGCTCGGAAATAAACTTCTCAGGTAACCAGGTCTACAGGGGTCGGGGGGGTTGATGAAATGTGACACCTGCTGCAAGTTTCCAGCCTGGAGGGGGCGGGGCCAACAATGGGGGGGCTTATCTGAGGGTGCTTAAAGCCGATTGGCTGTCCTTAAATATGTAAATTGCAAGGTGCCGAAACACGGGGAACATTTGTTACCCTGAAAAGGTGCAAGACCTCATGATGCATATGAGTTATTTATGCATTCAGGTCAGAGTGTATGTGGCTGTGTGTGAGAGAGTGTGTGTGTGTGTGTGTGTGTGTGTGTGTGTGTGTGTGTGTGTGTGTGTGTGTGTGTGTGTGTGTGTGTGAGTAAGTGCGGTACACAGTTTAAAAAGTCACATGATGTGACGTATGCGTTTCTTTTTTTAGATTTTATACTGTTTGTGTTGATTGTTTCATATTTTTGTCTTGTTGTGTATCACCTGGCTGAAGGTAAGTGAAGGACCTGTGACCTTTGACCTCAGTTCTGTTAGCTTCCAACATCGCCACCTTCTGGTTGAGCTGCAGAAATCAAATTAAATCCAGAGCTGTGATGAATTCTGATGAATGTGTAGCTGACAGATAAAATGTTTAAATGAATGTTTAACTTTTCGTGGAACCATTAAAAACAGAAACACTCACCGCAGCAGCAAATGTAGATTCATCTGCAGCTCATGCTCTGTATTCATGGTCCTACAGTGATCGGGTGTTTTAGGAAATGATTGAACGGTGGCTGCTTTTAAAGTCTTCCAGTGAGCTCAGAGCTGAGAGACACAGACAGAGCAGTGAAGTCTTACACTTTAAAATCAACTTCTCTTTCATCTACAGTAGTCAATAACACTATCAGGAATGGAGCTCATGTCATTAAAACTACAAACGCTTTCTAATGTTTCTGACTTGTGTTTGTTGTTCAAACCTCCACAAACCTTTCTGCAGGTCTAGTTTAAAACTGTTTTTTCTTTTATGACAGGTTTTACACATATTTATTGGATATTATGGTCAATAGACTTCATTTAAATCCTAGTGTACCTCATCTTTGAGTTAACGCCTGGTGTCCTCCTGGGTTTGAGATTCCTGGTTCGAGTCTGTGAATGAAATGTATTAATTATATGAAAAACACAGAAAAACACACAAATTATACTTGATATTTCTCTGTGCAGTCAATAAATAGCCTGTAATATCGATGCTGTGGTTTAGTAACAGGTCAAAGGTCACCGGTCTTCTTCACATTTACCTTCTGACCTCGCTCTTATTCCTATTTTCTTCTTTTTTTTATTTCTCTTTCTCTTTCACCCTCAACCTGGACCAAAACCGGGTCAGTTCAGACACACACATACACACACATACACACATGCACACAAACACACACACAAACAAACACACACACACACACACACACACACACACACACACACACACACACACACTAATAACAATAAGAACTGGAAACAAAAAAAAGGACCTGAACTATTTTGAGGTTGTTTTTTTTTAATGAGGTTTTTTTTTTTTAAATTCGTATGTGTTTTTGTCCCTTCTGTGATGCCATACATGTAACAGTGAATGTCTATGATGCTGCTGCTGCTGACGATGATGATGATGATGATGATGATGAAGATGATGATGATGATGATGATGATGATGATGATGATGATGATGATGATGATTCAGACTCAAAGATGAATATATTTCTGTATATTCTTTTTTATTGTTAATTATTCTTTCAGTGTGTCAAACACAGGAAGTCAGTGAAGGGGGGGGGGGGGGGGGGTTGCGTTCGAGGACACTGACGAATAAACGAGTGGAAAAGATTTGAAACGCTGGAAGAACAAAAAAAAAACATCAAAAACAATACTGCTCATAAACCACAGATCACCTCAATACACCAGAAATACCTCAGAAGACTTTTCTACGTGTTAAAGTTTCTGTTTCTATATTTTATTAGTTGCTTTGACGACTTGTAGTTACATAATATTTTATTGTGAGTTTTTTAATGTTTTTATTTGGGGTTCTACTCTTTGATTAGAGAGATTTGTGTTTGTTTGTTTGTTTGTTTTTTTTACATGAAATCTCCAAACTGATTGAAGAATAAATTTTACCAGGTTACTACGAGACTCGAACCTCGACATTGTAAATAGTTAAAGTGTTTTTTTGTTTGTTTTTAAAGACTAAACTGAACTGCCGATATCATGAAACCACCTGGACTGGGCTGGACTACATCTTTCCTTCACTTAACTCGTCTCCTTTTTTTTTTTACCTCCTTTCATTTCCAGGTCTTTTAGCTTTTCTTAGTTTCTTGTTTGTGTCTTCTCATCATCTATTTAGTTCCTCTTTCCTTTCCTTTCTCATTGTTTTTTCCTTTCTTCTTGCCTCCTCTCATCTTCCTTTTCTCATCTTTCCTTCCCTTTATGGAGCTTTTCCATTATACAGTTCTAGCTCTACTCGACTCGACTCAGCTTCTTTTGCTGCTCCATCAGGGATAGTACCTGGTACCTGGTACAGTTTTAGTATCTGCTCTGCCGAGGTTCCAAGCGAGCCGAGCCGATACTAAAATGTGACGTCAACAGACTGCCGGCCACTGATTGGTCAGAGAGTCACTGGAAGAGTCATGAGCCGTCCCACACAAGAATCAAACCCGGCATTTTTAAATAACAACAACAGCGTTACAGCGATTTGTTTCTCTTCTCTTGCTTTGTGTGAGACAGAAAGCCTCATACAGCAGCAAGTACACCATCGCCTCCATGCTAGGCTATGTTGAGGAGGTTCTATGAAGCAATGGAAAACAATCTGGTACCAAAACCGAGTCAAGCCGAGTAGAGCTAGAACTGTATAATGGAAAAGAACCTTTAGTCTCCTTATCTGGAGGCTGGACCCAGGGGCCCCTCAGGCACTGAAACTCATGCTCATTGATAGTTCCTCCCTCACAGTGCATTGTTGCCAGATAACCAATCAGTACTTGCCAAATAGAATTGACAAATAAAACATGAATTACTTTCCTGGAAAGAACTTTTATTTTATTGTGATTGGATAACGCTGCCGTCGAGTGGAAACCTTATAACTCCATATTTCATACTATAACTATAAACATTAAAAGAATGGGTCAAACCTTGTGTCGTACTTCTGTGGAGCCCAACATCATTGAGGGCCTGTTTCTACTCAAGGGTCCCTGGACTCTTACCCAGAATGCCTCATCTTTACACCTGTGTCCTTTCTTGTCTTCTCGTCTCTTTTTTTGCTTCGACGTCTTTTATCGTCTCTCTTCTGCTCCTCTGCTCTCGTCTTCCAATCCCATCGAGTTATTCCTCCTTTCTTACGTCTGCACTTCTCTACTCTCCTTCCTCTTCTGTCCCTCTCAGCTTTCATCTCACTGACCCTTCCTTCTTCCTTTAGCTTCCTCCTTCAGGTCTCTTCTGTCTTTTCTTTGAATGTAAAAGCTCACCTTTCGCTAAATATAATACTTGATTTTTAAAAAGAAGCTAAATTTGGCCTACTGTATTTATTTTTGTTGTCTTTATTGCTTTATCCCAGGTTGATCCCATGTGACACTTAACTTTCTCAGACGATGCTGAGCTGCTGTTTTCTGTCAGGATGCAAAAACTAATTAAGTGACTTGACAAAAAACAGACGGACTCAGATCCAGGTGTTTCCAGGTGTTTTTCAGGAACATATTACCTCATTAGAGCCACATGTGTGCGAGGAAGATGACAGTAGTCGGTGACAGTGGAAAGACTCGGGCAACATTATCATTCAGGAGGTTTTTTTGGGATGAGAAACACTGAGTTATTTCACATGAACGGATTAGTAACCAAGATCCTCAACAAATGTTTAAAAATGTAGTTTACAAAGTTGAAAAGGATACAGATATTTGTCACAGTGTGAGGGGTATTTAGAGATCAGACATACAGTTAGCATTGTTAGCATGCCACAGTGAAACCAGTGCAGAGCATAGACTGTATATAAGAAATGGACTTAACATCCGTGACGTCACCCATTGGTTTGTGGACTGCTGCTCGGAGGCCAATAGTATCGGATCTGAGCAGCGCCATCTTGAAAATTTAAAGTGCATGCTGGGAAAAATAAAAACAGGGATTCTACTTATATGGGCATCAGGAGGAGCATGAGGCACCCTCCTGAACCTGTGAACCAATCAACCTGTCAATCACGACGTAGCCACGCCCTAATGCATACCCTGCTTTATCGTCACATATAAAATCAGGGAGGCCAAAATGTCCCAAATGAACATCATACTGCATTGAAGAAGGCTTTAAACTAGCGATTGAGACCATAAACACATTTTGAAAACGTTTACTGAGGTTAGAAATCAAGTGAGAAGTTGGTGAATTCTCCATTGACTTGTATAGAGACGGAAGTCCTTTTGACACCAAAACGGTCGCCCCCTGGTGGCCTTTTGATAGAATGCAGTTTTAAGTTACTTCCGCGTTGGCCTCATTTCAGAGGACCGGAACTCCCCGCCTGGTTCAGAGTCTAGTCTGTTGAATGCTAACAATGCTAAAGTGCCCATTTTTTGACCGACACAAGAGCCAAAAAAGTCAATATTTCTCCCTCATAATGTGACATCCAACCTGAGGCAGAATAAAACAAGTCAGAATAATTTTCTCCCCCCGCTGTACAATTACTTTATCTCAGATTCAAACTCGTACTGTTAGCATTAAGTTGGCTAACATATCGCACTTTTATAGTGAACTCTCTAAAGAATAACTGATACCTTAGTAACTTTCTTACAGTACGCTTCATTTTTTGTTTAAATTGTGAGAGAAGCTAAACTAGCGGCACCTCCGGGCTTCCACTTTGTAGAAGAAACGTTGTCATGTTGTCGTCCTCCTGCTCAACTTCACCGTAATGCAGTCGATGTCGAAGGCTGCAGTGATTGGTTCAGTCGTACGTCTACATCGTACACCAGAGGACGTGTTTAGACGTGTGATAAGAACAACGGTTCAATCTGAAATTTACACAAAAACGGTTGTAGGTTGTTTAACTTTAGAAACGTCTTTCAAATGTGTTTACTTTTCAACTCGAGTCAATAAAATAAACACAAATAATAAGCAAGACACGAAGGAGATTTGATCATGTGACTCTATCAGCAGGATGACATCATCACTGATAATCAATAATGATGTTTGATGATGTGACAGCGCTGTGGTTAAAGCTCTGGTCAGGTTGAGTTTGGGTTAAAATGAAACTTTGTTAAAGGTTAGAGAAACGCGCTGTGGTGTTAAAGTTAGTACTTCCTACAAGTTAGGCTTCTTTCATCGTCATGGCAACAACAACATAACCACGGGGGTTAAAGGTTAGGGGATGATTGTAGTTATAGTCCACTGTTGGATTAATGCCTCCATCCATCCCTCCTTGGTCCGGGTCATAATTAGTTCAGCCACTAGATGGCAGCCCACGTCTGACATTCACTTTTATCTTTTTGTATACGGAAATAAACAATAAATACTGTCAAATCATTTTAAGCAGACGTCTGTTGTGTTTTTACATGTTTTCAATTAAGAATTTAATTTAATATGTTTAAAGTCCGTGTAAAGTAAGAATAAATATGTGTTCTGAGTTTGACATACCACAGTAAAGTGTGTTGTTAACCACCCTGCCAAATTTGAATGATTAAAAATAACACCAAATATGTGAAATTAGGCTTCAAAGTTGTGTAAAAGTCTGCCTATTTCTCTGCTCCCAAACACTGTGGGTGTATCACCTGTCAATCAAAGTCACCACCTCTACAAGAAACATGGATGCTACGTCTGAGAGCTTTCTGCTGCTAACTCAGCTCCTAGCTCGGTGGCTAACTCAGCTAACTGGCTAACTAGACGATAGTAGTAGTAGTAGTGTTAGATGTAGTAACAATAACTCACCACTAGGCAGGTTAACCACTGAGGAGAGCGGACTCGGGGTCTTATATAGTAGGGAAGGGACTTTTTTGCAGGCTCAGAAAATCAGGAAAAATGAGAGGGTGAGAAACAGTTTAAGGCTCCATCTCCACAATTCAGTACTGCATATTTATCAGTTATCAGCCTTTTCACGTTTTCTGAAACCATTTTTCCAACATGTATAATATGTTTAGAAGTAAATCAATGAATTGACTTTACACAGACTTTAAGGCTACGTTTTAGCATTAATTTACTCTCTCAGTGTGTAGTGGATGTTTTTATCATTTACATTTGAGTCACTTGGCTGCTTCTTTAGTTTGTTGTTTCTCACAAATCCACAGTCAGAGGAACAGTTTCAATAAATCTTTATTTATATAGCACCAGATCAAAACAAAAGTTATCTCAAGGCTAGAGTGCATTTTACAGAAAATCCATCTGAAGAACAAAATGATTAAACAAAGGAGAATTCATCCACCTGTAATCTAAAGGAATGTATTCCAGTAATCCAAAGGTCCAAATTAATGGTCATAAAAAGCTGCATCAAGATAAACTATCCATAAACATATCCTGAGCTGTGGTGCAGCACAGAGCTATGAGTTTAAGGTTCTTACTAAATGTTAAACAATAGAAACACCTGAGAGCAGAAGATGTGTTGGTGTGAGACTTTCTGCTACTGTAGGTTCAGGTCTCTTGAAAGAACTGGATCCACCTCACAGAGAGCAGTGATCAGAGCTGAACTGGCTGCTGATCCTTTTTTTCGCACCATGTCGATCAATGCTCCTGCTTTCTTTGCTCTGTTCAGGTCTCTAGCAGACTCCATTTCACCATCATTAATGATCCCTTCCTCCAGGAGTTTACCCAGCAGCTGGTCTAGATTAGAGTCAGTGACTCTGTCAATCAACTGAGTCCGAACAGACTTCAGCTTTTTATCTGCTGGCACACTTGAAGTTTCTGCTGGGACACTTGATGTCTCTGCTGGGACACTTGGTGTCTCTGCTGGGACACTCAGAGTCTGCTGGACCAGGACCTGGAAGATGAAGAAGTACCACAGTTTAATAACCAGCTGAGAGTTCGTAGAGGAAACAAGAACAGAACCAAAACAAAATGCCTCAAGATTTAAACTGCAGTAGCTCTGATTCAGAGCTGAAACTAATGATTATTTTCTCTCTGATTATTTGGTCTATAAATGACAAAAAACAAAGGTTTGACATTTCTGATTGAAAGGATTATTCATTTTCTGTCTCTTCATTAACTGACTGCTGGTTTCAGCTCTATGTTGTTATGTGTTGTTGGAACTTGTGTTTATGGTGTAAAATATGAATTATCTTCATGAAGCCACTGTCACAGACTACTTTATGTTTTATTCAATATGACTGTTTATTAAATAAATGTGCAGTAGTTCTGATTTTTCTCCCTGATGCTGCAGCTTCTTTGTTCATCAGTGATGTTCTGTCTCCATCTAGTGGCTGAAACAAAGAACAACACTCTGACCTGCTGACAGTCTGTCCTTTGTTTTTAATGCTGTTACACATTGTTTTATTTTAACCTCTTCTTCCTCATTTAACATCAGACCATCATCATCTTCTCTTTGTGTATGTTCAGAATAAATTGATGTAAATGTGTCTCAGATGTTCAGAGCAGCTCTGAACAACATCAGCAGTCTGTTTGTTACTTTGTGATTTGCTCTCATAAAGTTCTCTGAGCTCAGGGAGAACAAAAAGGCAGCAATTTATTGTTAGCGGTGTGAATGTTGCGAGACAATGTAAGTAAATGAATAAATAAAAAATTAAAGCTTTGATATAACAATGAACAAATAAAGAAAGAAATGCACTTTGTGCATCTGTCTTTATGTTATGGGTTCGATGCTTACTGATGAAATGTCAAGAGGCAGATATTCACATTTTATGTCATAATGAAACTTCAGAGGAGGAGGAAGAGAACATATAGAGTCACCAGCTGCTGGATCCAGAGGAACTGAAACACTAATATGATCACGAACAGTGAGTAGGATCTTCCTTTCTGAAGACTGAAGAGTCACTTTCCAACACACCTGCATCTGAGATCATTTAATGTTCAAATATATGACAGAAAATAAGAAAAAGCTTGATGTAAACTTACCTCTGCTCTCCTCTCTAGATGTTTCCTTCTTGGAGCTGGAAGACAACCAGAGAACAGACTGGAGTTAAATAACCCAACAGTCACTATTAAACAGAGACCTTTTAGAAATGAACATTTTAACAAAGTCTCCATGTGGCAGCAGACAGGGAGGAGCTATCCAGGTAGAAATGTACAAACTAAAACTCCTCATGTAAGCCATCAGGTGTAAGAGTTGACATCTTGATTGCATTCATTAAAACACTGAGTGACAGCAATGTAATTAAAATAAAAAGTGAACTGTTTTATAAAATGTTACCAGAGTTGTTTGACTCAAAGCTTTACACACACTGGCCAAGATTCCTCAAATCTGGTTAGAAAGTGTACTGGTTAATGAATAGCTGCTCTGTTCTACTATCAGGTGGAGTGTTACTGCAGGAGGATGAAGACTTTACCCTTCAGATCCATTTCATACTTCCAGACTTCTGGATTTGTTTGATCCTGGACCTTCAAAGTTACTTCGTCTTCGTTTGCAGGCAGACGGACCTCAAACGTTGGGTGATAATCTGGTCCAAACTCCAGGTCAAAAACTGCTTTCTGAAAACCAAAAGTATCCAAAGTGAACTAAAGGTAACAAACAGTTCATGAATCATGTTAAAAAGACTTTTATCAGATATTACAAACTGTTTGAAATACTCACATCAGGCTGTATCAGAGCAGCCTCAGGACAATCAACACTGTAACTTTCATCAATAATGAATTTACAGCTGGAAGGGGCCTTGATGTATTCAGCATCTTGATGCTGTTTAGTCACCTGAAGAGATATCAGAACATTATTATTATCTTCAGTAAAGCCTGACTTTATCTCAGCAGATATATCAGCATCAGTACATTAAAAGTCTGATAAGCCACAACTGGATCTTATGTTCACTCATCTGTAGTGTGTGACAGCGGTATTCATCTGCTTACATACAGTAATGTACAGTAAAGAGAAGAAAAGAAGAACAGAAATGTTAAATGCCAAATGTTTGGGATCATGGAAACATTTCCATCTCCAGGTAACTTTCTGGGAGAAGTAACAACTATTCAGGTGAGTATCACTGAAACACACCTGGGGCCTCATGTACAAAGACGTGCATGGATTTCCTACTGAAACATGGCGTACGCTCAAATCCAGAAAACGCTGTACGCACAAAAAAATCCAGATGTATGAATCTGTGCTTACGCATGAATCCAAGCACATTTCCTTTGTACATCCCAATCAACGTGGAATTGAGCGCACACCCGACCCCTCCCTGTCCACGCCCCCATTTAAATACGCAAATCATATTTAAATGGGCCCTGCACCTGAGATTCTCCTCTCTGCACGATCAGAAAATTAAAACAAAAGAATGAGTAAGACGGGAAAAAAGAAGAACTTTACAGAAAGCTAATTGGAGACGCTACTCACTGAAGTGGAGGCGCGCAAAAATGTACTCTTTGGCACGCTGTCCTCCGGCATAAACATAAACGCAAGAGGAGTGAGTGGGAGAGTGTGTGTGAGGCTGTCAATGCTGTGGGGTCAGAAAAGTGCACACATGCTGAATTGAAAAAGAAGTGGTCCGACATCAAGGTGGATGTGAAGCGGAGGACGGCTGTCCTGCGTGTGGCCAAAACGGGCGGGGGGACAGAGAAGAGGGGCCCACCCCGTTTGAACAGAGAGTCGCCGCAATCGAGGGTGACACTGCTTTCTCAGGGGTGGTGGGAGCACATGTGGGTGACTCTGATTACCCCCAAGGATCACACAGTATTGTTGCAAATTAATGCAGAAGTGCGCAGGGGAAAAGAAAAACACTTTACGCACAGGGTTATTAACATGAGTACTTTGCACACAGAGACAATCAGGGGCTTGTTAGAAAAATCTGAAGCTATAGTTTAACCAGCAAGTCACTAACTTTAACCACTGACTAGTAATGATGCTGTGAAGACAGGATAGTATTTCGGGGCGCACATGCTCAATGATGCGCATTGAGCATGTGCGCCCCCATACACGGGGATTAATATTACCCATCACGCACAGTGCCAGCTTGTCTGTTCCCAACCATGCTGTTACTCAGAATCGTGCGTTGAACCAGGCCACCTCGCCACAATGTTGGTTAATTGCATTTTTGCATCACATATGATCTGTACATTGATCGAATGAAAATGTTTCCTGTTGACATATACAAATTCATCATGTGATGGCGCTTTAATAGCAATGTGTGTGCAGTCGATAGCTCCGATTACATTAGGAAAACCGGCTCTCGCTGCAAATTGCGCTTTAATGTTGACCTGTTCAGCTGCATTGTTTATGGGAATATAGACCTGGCTGACATGCGGATAATTCCGTCCCACACGGCTGGCATGGCTTGGCTCAGGTCGACTGGCACAGTCCCGATCGGTCGGCCAGCTCCCTCTGGAATGCCCCGGTTGCTAGGAACCCCAGTGTGGTCACTGGTCAGCACCTGTATGGATACAGGCAGCGCATGGCTCCTCGCTGTGTCACGCTCCAAGGCCGGCGGCAGCTCTGCGCACAGTTCCAGGAGGATCGCCCTCGGGAACCTAAAGCGGCTGATGAGCCAGTTTTCATCATGTGCCAGTAAATCCTCTTTGTCTCTGAACACACGCTCTCTTCGTATTGCACCATTTATAATGTCTTCTAATACTGCTAAAGCAGCCATTGTTGTTAACGGTATTTTCTGCACCACTCTGCGCATGCTTTTATATCCACTTTTGTAATTGCAGACACGTGGGTGTGTTAATTGTTCACCAGTGTTAATTGTTCATGTTCTGATGTGAACATCACTCAGTCTGAGGACTAATTGTTTTCACATTTATTTATTATAACAGTTTCCCAGCATCACCTCTAAGTGTCGCCAAAGGATCAACAGCTGTAGAAACGTGCGTACGCCAGCCATGAAGTTGGCGTGAGGCACCGCACATTTCCACGGTCATTTCACTCTTGATACATCTGAACTTTGCCGTGAAAAAGAACGTACGCCACGTTTTTGTGCGTACGCACCCTTTGTACATGAGGCCCCAGGGGCCTGTTTCAGGAAGCAAGTTTAACAAACTCTGAGTTAAAACCTTAACTCTAGGTTGACCGACTCAGAGCTGTCAAACTCAGAGTTTTCGGTTTCAGAACAGGTGATAATCAATCAACTCTGAGTCAAAGTAACTCTGAGTGAAGCTCGTGCATGAGGAGATAACAAGCCCTCATCAATGGAGCACAGATAACATGATTCACCATGGCAACAGGAGAAACAAAGGGCTCAGTCCTCCTACTTCTCCCCAGTGGAGTTAGAAATATTAAGGAATGCAGATGATGAGTATACTTAAGAAAAAAAGCAATACAGTAGCAGCAGCAAAAGAACATGAGCTGATGTGGCAGAAAATTACCAACCGAGTCAATGTGTGAGTATCAATGAAAAAAAAAGGAAAACGTTTTGTCTCGAGTGTTCCACTTATTCAACATTTATATTCTGTGTATGTGTTTGTGCGTGGAACATTTAATATTCATGCAGACCCCAACAGGTACAAAACGCAGGCCTATTTGGCAGCAACTGAATATGAAATATAAAAATCTAGTTCAAACAAGTCAGGTATAATTTCATTACAAGCAATTGTGATGTTGTTTAGCCTGCCCTCATTAACAGCATTCAGTGGCTACATTCAACATGTGATATATTTCAGTGCTTAGTGAAATCTTCTAAGCAAAAAAGAAAGTCAATTCTTCAGCCACCCCAACTCTGCCAGTATTTAATATTGTATATTTGAAAGCAACACCTAAATGCCTTTATACATACAACACTACCAAAGTGTAAACGTTTCAGTGCAAGAGTCACATTTCTTTATTCTTTTTTTTTTAAGATTTATGTTTGGGCACTTTCACCTTAATTTAACATTAGCTAGTAAAGAGGTTGACAGGAAACAGGGAGAGAGAAAGAGAGAGATAGAGAGGGGAAAGACCTGCAGGCATCACAGGTGCTCGCTGGAATCGAACCAGAGACTGTCATTATGACGCATGCGCAGTAACCACTTGGCTATCAATTTTCAAATATTACGTGTCTGACAGCCTGACAGACGGTTGCCTTGGTAACATGCTCAGCGTCACAGATGTTACATATAAAACTGCCATTGGCAAAGAAAAATACAAAGGGCAACACTTGCTCTGAACTGAGAGCATGTCCACGATGTGTCGTACAGACGATACGAGGGCTGAGCTATTGTTCAGATAAAATTATCGATTGTACAGAAAATCGGAAACACTCAAACAGAACATCATCAGAGATAAAACATCCCAGCAGGGTCTGATCACCCTATGACGGAGATTTGTGCTTCGTATTTGTGCTTCAATATTAACTAACTCTTTAAGAAATGTCTGACACCTCCTTCAGTCTGCAGTCTTCAGTTAAAAAGGAAGAGAAACTCAGGCTTAGTTGAAGAAAACCTGCCAGCGAGCAGGTTAGGTTCACGGAGTATGTTGCCAGGGTAATTGACTCAGAGTTAAGCTGAACTGGCTTTGAGAAACCGAAAAACCAGAGTTTCCCTCATCTCAGGGTTAACTAACTCAGAGTTTTCACTAAACCTGCTTTCTGAAACGGGCCCCAGGTCTGTTTGTATCAGCACAATATAAAAGAAACAATCTGTTATTGTCATCAGTTATGTTGCATTAATCCCCGTATGAAGATGTATGAAGACTTTCTGTGTAAACTAATATGATTATATTTGTTATTATATAACCTTTACGATTAAAATTTGACTCCACCTTCAGTTCCTACAAGCAGCTTTAAGAACAATCAGACAAGTTAGGACTGAAAGTGAAGCTGTAACATAGCAACATTAAGTTTTACCTCTGACAGAGGGACGTTCCTCGGCAGGAGAAACACGTCAAGATACTGCTTCTGTGTTTCTGATTGTTGTGGTCGGAGGAACAGCAGAACGTGGCCATTAATTGGCCTTCTGGTGTTAAAAAAGCTGTTAATATAATCCAGTACAAAGACCAGACCAAAGGCAGAGAGGTGAGGGACGTTCACAACCACATGAGTGTCGGTAATCTCCAGCGGCTTCAGGATGCTCATTACATCATCAGTGATGTGGACGACAGACAGCAGACCTTCAGGGAGCGGAGCTGTGAAAACACGCATTTATTTTATTTTTTAAATTTTTTTTTACAAATCTGTTCATTGATGGAAATTAGTGGTATACAGAGAGTGAAATAGGAAGCGTTAAAAGTACAATCTCCATTTTTCCCCTTTAACTTCAACATCTATCAACAATAATATGAAAAACAAAAAGAAACAATACAAATCCCCACAATAATCATTCAAATAAAAAAAACAAAAAAACAAAAAAAAACATATTTCTTGGATACCCTGGATGCCTTTGTATATTGAATGTAAATGCTTGACAGCATTATCATATGTACCGCACCTTCTCAAATACAGTTTGGAAAGCTAGGGTAAGTTAAGTGGACTCTGACTCCAACTCTTTTAGGCTGCCATCTCCGGTAGAAATTCCTCATTGACCCTCTCAATGTAAATTTAATCTTTTCTAGTTTGAGAAAAAGCATGACATCCTCTAGCCAACGAGCAAGCGATGGGGATGTGGTGCATTTCCAGATAAGAAGAATTCTACGGCAGGTAAGCAGCGAGGTGAACGCAATAACATCAGATTGGGGTTTAGTGACTGTGTCTGTGGGAACACCGAATATTGCAGTCATGGGGTTTGGTTCAATGGTTATGTTGAGAGCCTCAGATAATGTTTTGAACACTCCAGACCAATAAGTTTCAAGGGAAGGGAAGGACGTAAGAAAGATTTGCCGTAGAGAAAGAACACCTGCTACAGCTTGCATCAGCCCCTGGATATATTTCAGCCAGTTTGGCTTTACTATAATGTGCTCTATGAATAACTTTAAACTGAATGAGTGCCAGGCGGGCAAAGGATGATGATGAATGAACTCTTTGCAGTGCACAGCCCCAATAATCTCCAAGTTTAATTCCTAACTCCTCGTCCCAAACCAGACTGAACTCTGGCCAGGTTGTGGTTTTCCAGGATTTAGAAGTGTCATGTCTTCCTAGGGTCAAAGCTCAGGAAGGGAGGGGAAGGAAGGATAACTGGCCTTGAGAAAATGCATTATCTGGAAATATCGAAAAAACAGTTGTCTAGGTAGGTTTACCGTCTCTGTATATTTTCATAACTATCCAGTGTTTTACAATTGTAAAGGTCCTTAAAGCGGTAAATACCCCTCCTCCGCCATTCCATAAATGATACGTCCATAATAGAGGGACGAAAAAGATGGTTTTGGTGAACAGTACAGTAAAATATGTAACTTTATGAACTTATGACTGTTCTAGCTGTTCTGTTATTTACTTTTTACTCACTTTTTCATTATATCCATATTACCGATGATTATTTATCAAAGATTTCATAGAGTAAATATTTAGTGAAAGCATCAACAGTCATCTCTATAATATTATTGTAATATTGATATCGAGGTATTTGGTCTAAAATATCATGATATTTGATTTTGTCCATATCGCCCAGCTCTAGAAGAAACATATTAAAAACATAAAAAGTAGACGAAAGTTTTAAATACCTGCAGGAATTATTATATAAGACTCAAGTACAGAGTGAGGATTATTTTGCTGAATATGTCACATGAAAAGAAAATTGAGTAACTGTTCAGCATCAGTTACCATGGTGATGTACCTGGTAAGAAGTGAGGACTGAACACCTGAGTTAACCTGAAGTTACCTCACTAACCACAAATCCTGCTTCATTCCTGCTTTTTTAAATGTAATTGGATGTTTTTATGTTTCTAATTCTTACTGTTAAATGTTTGTTTGTATGTAAAGCACACTGAGTTGCCCCTGGGTATGAAATGTTCTACATAAATAAAGCTGCCTTGCCTAGTACAGGTTAATGGTGATGAACCCTTTTTATGTTCCTCTAGCTCCCCCTTCAGGAGCATAATATCATCAGGAGTCTTATCATTGCTTTAATAAAACTCACAGAGCTGAATAATCATCTTACCATCCATGGTTTCACAGTGTGGCAGGTGGAGCTGACTGACAGCATCTTCAGGACTGGACTGGATGTTGAACAGCGGCCCTGCAGCTGTTTTACCAGCTGGTTGTAGGACTCTCTCATCCCATTGGACAGTCCTGTACTGTAGCTCCGCCTCCTTAGTCATAACAAACATGAGTCCAGTCGAATTACACCTGAACACACCTGGACCAGGACAGCTGAACCTGGAGGACACAGAGGAGCTGATCACACAACACAGACTCATGCAGCTTTTTTCAGAATGAATTTGCTGCAGATTACTGGCTGCAGGGCGCTCTGCTGTCCTAATGGTTAAGGCTCATACTATATAAACACAATGTCCATGATTTGATTCCCAGCCAGAGGACCTTTGTTGCATGTTATATCCTTCTCTCTTCCCTTGTTTCCTGTCTCTCTACACTGACTCAAATAAAGGCAATAAAAGCTAAGAAAAGATAACATGCTGTGACTGCTGCAGTGCTTCAACAGCTGGAGAACAAACTGAACCGCTGGACAAGATGTGAGAGAAGCAGCAGCTGCAGGAATATGAAGAGTATGAAAAGTGTTAAAAGTGAAGAGTAATCACTGAAAGGAGATGACAGGACCGTTGAATCTGAACTAAAATGAGTTAAATGACTGAACAGAGTGGAACTATCTGAAAGGAGGTGAAGTGTCATCACTGACAGAAGCTGATGAGGTTGAAGGTTGAAATATTGTTCATCTTATGATTTGGTTACCTGTATGAAATGTTTGCAGACTCAGTCAGCATGTTGGGTGTGAAGTCCTAAAATATAGAGAAAGACAACATTAGTTACAGAAACTGAACAGCTCACTCTCAGTCATACAGCTGACAGGATCCTCACTGCTTCAGGTTCTACTCTGCACTCTGTACTGTTTCATTATCACTGGTTATCACTAGTCCACATCACTAAATGATCAGTTGCTCTTTAACTTTACATTGAAATGATCCTGCAGGACTATGTTGGACAGCAGCTGATGGTTTCACAGATGAGGAGGTAAAAGTGAATTAGGAGTTTCTGATGGAGGAGGAAGGAGCAGAGAGTGAGAGGAGAGGAAACGAGGGCTTGAAGATAATACAGATGACAGTAAATCATGTTTGGAGTTTAGACATAAGGAGTATTAACCTCTGGAGGAAGTCGAGTGTCATTGTGTCTGTAAATGTCTGATAAATTTCATTAATATTCTCCTACACAATATTGTTTTTATGTGTTAACAAGACATTGTAATCCTACAGTGCCACCTTGTGGTCTGTTCCGCTTTCATTTTGAAGAGCGCAGTTTTCTTCTTCTGAAGTTTTTGGTGATGTTACACTTCCTGGGGGGCGTGCCAAGATGGCCGAGTGAGCAGACGCTTTCACCGAGCTCTGCAAAGTTCAGTTTATTATAACAGTGAAGTTCCGACTTTTTCTTTGCTTAACACTTCTCTTCCTGAAAACATCATACAGCGAACACAGAAAAGACTGTTAATGTCGCCAAAACGCGACAGAAGAGACAACTGCCATGACTACACTGCCGCCTTGACTTTTCCAGGTGAAGAAGACGATAGGGATGAGCTTCCACCTCTCCCTGTCACTCCGAGTAAATCTCCGGCTCCAAAGAGGATGCTGTATACACGCGACAACTCTGGTGATATAGTTGCCTCACTATCTGCACTGATAAATACAAGGTCTGACAACATCGAGAAGATGGTAAGCACAAATGCGATGAAAATTGAAGGATTAAGAAAGACTGTTGATTTCGCTTGTGCTGAAATCAAGGACATGAATGGAAAAGTGTCCATACTTGAGAAAAGAGCTTCACACGAAGAGGGGCGAGTAAACGACTGTCAACAAAGAATCTCTGAGTTGGAAAGATACTCCAGACGGTGGAACCAATGGTTGTATGGAGTCGACGAGTCGGAGAAGGAAGATGTTCGGCGGAAGACGATTAATATTTGTCAAGAAGTCCTGCCGGAACAGAAGACCAAGCTCGCTGACACCATCGACACTGTGCACCGTCTCGGCGCCAAGCGACCAAATGACTCCAAGCCCAGAGGAATTATCCTCCAGTTCTCCTCACGAGTGTGCAGAGATGCCGTATGGAAAGCTACGAAGACGTCCCGCTTTCTACAGGACAACCGCCTGAGATTTGCGGAGGATCTCTCCAAAAAGGACAGAGACCGCAGAAACAAACTGTGGCCACTGATCGAGAAGGCTAGAAAGGAGGGTAAAGCAGCACACTTCGTCGGAGGTCGCGCTTTTATTAACGGGTCTGAAGTTAATCTCCCTCCCTGAACTGTCATGACAGTTATGGCTAAATCATGATTAATGCTGCTCTTTTTTATTTTATTTTATCACATTCGTTTTATAACCAGTAATCTGATTTCGTACTTTAAAGTCATATTATTGACAAAACTCAGAGGCAGCTTATCTTATTTTGTATTTGAAAAAGGGAAAAGCTTATTTAATTGTATTTATTGTTTCCCCTTAATGTTATATAACTAACATCTATTGGATGGTGGCAAGCTAAGTATGCTGTATTTTCTTTTGGCTGACTACACTTTAATTTGAACTTCACTGATTATTTATGTTAATGAATGCAGTACTCGGTTCCCCTTATGAGTAATATATCTCATTTAAGCGGTTGGTTACAACTGTTTAGTTTATCTCATATTTCTTAATAACTTTGTCTTTGTCTTTAGTTTATCTTAATGCCAGGGGGTTAAGACAGAACTGTAAGTGTAAAGCCTTATTTTTGTTTGCCAAACAACTTAAAACAGATTTTATTTTTTTTCAAGAATCTCATTCGATATCTGCTGATATTAATTTTTGGAGGTCACAATGGGGCAATGAGATCTGGTTTTCTCATGGATCTGAGCGCTCTGCTGGAGTCACTACAGCTAAAAATTCCTTTAGTGGAGATGTTCTACATTCAGATTGTGACTCTTTGGGTCACTACATCCTAATGGTGGTTAGATTTAATAATACAACTTTCATCACTGCTAACTTATATGGGTACAATTCTAAATCAGAGAATGACAAGTTACTTGACTCGTTAGAAAACAGAATTTTCTTTTGGCTTTGCAAATACCCTGACTCTCTTCTTTTTATTGGTGGGGATTTAATATAACTTTAGATGATACAATGGATAGATGGCCTCCAGCACAGTCTTTGTCCTCTAACACAAAATTGAAAATGTTGATGGAAAAGTTTGATGTTAATGATGTATGGAGAGAAAATTCCCCAATGACAAATCTTTTACTTGGAGTAACAGAACAGGAACAAGGCAATCCCGCATTGATTTTTGGTTAGTTTCCAACTCCATTGATAGAAATAATGTTACAATCAATATCCTTACCACACCCCTTACTGACCACAGGGCGGTATACATCAATGTACAATTATTTGCTTCTGATTTTACACATGGTAGATCTTCATACTGGAAACTAAACAACTCCCTGCTTGTAAATAAACTAGTTATAAAAGAGGTCAATAAGTTAGTTAGCCAGTTTTGGAATAAGGCTACGAAGGAGAAATCCTATAGCACTAACTGGGAGCTCTTTAAGTTTGAAGTATGCAAGTTCTTGAGAAGGTATGGAAGTCACATTGCCAAATCTAGAAGAATTGAGGAAGAAGAGATCATTTCTAAAATTGCTTCATTTTATCAAAGACCTCCTGATGACATCTCACAGGTGGATAGACTGAATCTGCTAGACCTTCAGAGTAAACTTGATGAAATATACCGACGCAAGGCAGAAGGAGCCTTTTTAAGATCTAGGAAGAGATGGCTAGAGGAGGGAGAGCAAAACTCTGCGTATTTCTTCAGACTTGAAAGATTTCATTCTAAAAGTAATTCTATCCATCAGTTAATCATTAATGGTATCATTTCTGAAAACGCCAAACTAATTTCGAATTTTTGCTGTAATTTTTATGGAAAGTTGTATAGCTCTAAATATAATGAATCAGCCACAACTTTATATCTAAACTCTGTAAAGGACTTGAAAACAATTGATTCAGGTGACAAAGTTTACTGTGATGCCCCTTTTACCTTAGAGGAGGTTCTAGACTCCATTAACTCCCTTAAGGGCAATAAATCTCCTGGCACAGACGGCATAACTGCAGAGTTTTATAAATGCTTTTCAAACCGGCTAGCTCCTTTTTTACTGCAGGTATTTATCGAAAGCATTGAAAATAATGCTCTCCCTCCAAGCCTCACCCAAGGTATCATTACGCTGATTCCTAAGTCTAATAAAGATGTGAACTGGTATCTGACGATAGCTTTATCCTCTTCCTGGATTTCTACAAGGCCTTCGATACAGTAGAACACCAATTTATCTTTCGCTCCCTAGAAATGTTTGGCTTTGGCAATTACTTCTGTAAGGCCATTAAAACTTTGTATGCTCAAACGAGGCATCCGACAAGGATGCCCAATCTCGCCGTACCTGTTTTTACTTTGTACACAAATTCTCACAAATCATATCACCAATAGTAATGTTAAAGGAATTTCCATAGCTGGTAGGGATATTCTCATTAGTCAGCTGGCTGCTGATACTACACTGTTTCTAAAAAATGCAAGTCAAATACCTATTGCTCTTAATATTATTAACGACTTTTCCAAGGCTTCTGGTTTATGATAGAATATTAATAAATGTGAACTGATAGCTGTTAAAAACTGCAATGTTCCTTCTATCTGTAATATCACGGTAAAAGATGAGGTTAAATACTTGGGCCTTACTATCACTAAAAATCAAAAGTTAAGATCCTCCCTAAACTTTACTCCAATTATTTAGAAAACTCAAAAGAAATTGAATCAGTGGTTACAGAGGGATTTGTCCTTGAAGGGTAGAGTTTTAATAACTAAAGCAGAGGGAATTTCTCGACTAACTTATGCCGCCATTTCATTACACCTAGGTAGTAAGATTAGTAAAGCTATTGATCAGATGCTTTTTAACTTTATATGGAGAAATCGTACACATTATATAAGAAAAAGTATGGTTATGAATAATTATGAGTCTGGAGGACTTAACTTTTTGGATTTTACCACCCTGAATAATACTTTTAAAATTAATTGGGATAAAAACTTTCTTAAAAATCCTTATTCAATTTGGAACTTTATTCCCCATTACATTTTCTCTCGCTTTGGAGGCCTGCACTTTATTAGGGCCCGAGCGGCGACTGCAAGTCGCCTGGCAAAAGCCCTATTGAAATTGTAATGTTAATTATTATTATTATTATTATTATTATTATTATTATTATTATTATTATTATTATTATTATTATTCCGACATTTCGTGCCCCAATTTCGCCTCTTTCCCAAATGCGAAAATGCTTATACTTTTGCACGGACGTCCGGCCTCATCCGAAATTCGATATTTTTGGGTGGTCGCACATGGTCGACGCAGAATGGCGGAATAGCGCCCCCTACAAAGTCCAAAAATGCCCATAGGGAATTTTGCTAACTTTGTTCTATGCTCATAAAATTCGGTACACATATGTATTATACCCACATATGCAAAAAAGCCTCTTGACCTCATGACCTCAACCCAACAGGAAGTCGGCCATTTTGGTTTTGATTTTTCCCGCCTAAAATTAAGTCCTCCCACAGCGTTCGCCCGATCAAGTTCAAATTAGGTACGCAACATCTCCAGACCTAGCTGAGCTTAAGTTGTGCTCTGCGCATCCGTAGGTCAAAGGGCGTGTCTGCCAGGGCTCAACTAACTTTGGCGTGCTCGCCATGTACATACGAGTGGCTCTCACGCCCACATACTTCATCCAATCAGCTTCAAACTTGCTGGACATGATGATGGCGCCGCCCTGAACGTCCCGATATATTAACTTCCCACGTAACTCATAGCGCCCCCCGGTGGTAACAGGAAGTGAACTTAAATTCATGAAAAATACATAGTTGACCCCATCAACTTCATTCCACTTCTAAAACATGCAGAACCAGTTGGTGAAGCTACATTATGAAGACTGTGAAGCTACGAGTAATGGCGTCCCTGTGGGGGGCGTGGCTACCATCAATTCCTCGCCATGAAAATACGTTTGGCTTTTTGATGGCTTTATTGAACACGTATCATCATGAAAATTGATACACAGGTCCAGGGTGGAGACCTCTTCCATCTGATAGGGGTGTCGCTCATGTCGCCCCCTAGTGGAAACAGGAAGTGCCATTTTTTGCATCAACATTGTCCGATTTCCACGAAACTTCACATGTGTGATGAGGGACTGACCCTGAACACACCTGCATGCATCCCATTACTGCCCCCTGGTGGATGAACCATCAACCTCTCATAACTCCTTCATGCTTTGTCCAATTCACTCCAAACTTCACATGACTGATGAGTGGCCGCCCTGAACACACCAGACCACACCAGACCATATGTGTAACTACCTGTGACTGCCCCCTACTGGATGAACGAAACATTGCATTTTTGGCCTCCTTCCAGGTTTTTTCTCACTTTCTGCTTCACGCCACAGCCCCGCCATGCCTCAGGCCCCGCAGTGGCATGGGTGAGCGAGGGCCCGCCATCGCCGCTTGCGGCTTTAATATTAAGTTGTAATTATAATGTAGACAAACTCCCTGCCAAACTGTCTGTATTCCATAAACAGGTACTTCTAGCCTGGACACTTGTATATAAGCATAACTTCTCACCACACCGATATATTATTTGGAATAACAGAGATATTTTATCTAAAAACAAGTCTTTTTTTTTTTTTTAAACTTGGTTCCAGAATCAGATTTGGCTGGTGAGTCAATTGTTTAATGAGGAGGGATCATTGCTCTCTTATATAGATGTTTTATCCAGGTTTAACCTTCAAGTGACTCCTAAGGAATTCTCTGTTGTTATTAAAGCGATTCCAACAGGCACCCTAATACTTTTTAGGAACAGACAGATGCCTTCAGTTAATCATGTATCTCTCCCCAACTCAGTTGACTCCCCAGAAGGAAAAATATGTTTCTCTTCACATTCCCAAAAAAATAATAACAAAAAGATACGTGCCTTATTCCAAAGAAATATCATCACTACCCCGTATGTCACTGCATATTGGAACCGTTTAGTTAATAATATTGACTGGAAGAAAGTGTGGATGCTCCCCCCACAAATTTTGTAAACAAGGTTAGGGAGGTGTCTTTTAAAATTATCCACAAATACTACCCTGCCAACCATTATATGCAGAAATTTTAAAAAGACATTAACACACACTGTTCTTTTTGCAATGTACACCCCGAAACCGTTTTACATCTGTTTTGGGACTGTCCCTTTACAAAGAAAATGATGGGCAGACTTCAGCAGATTTATTATTGATCATCTCTTCAAAGATTTCTTTCTACTCTGGGAAAATGTTGTGTTTGGCTTCCATAATTATTCGTAAGCAGGAAGAAAAATGTTATTTCTTAATAAATTTGATTTTATTTCTGGCAAAGTTTTATATCCATAAGAGTAAATTTAATAAGAAAGAACCTTGTTTTGTTGTTTTTCAGAAAGAAATTGAGCATTATTTTAAGTTACTTGATAATTTGACTAATCAAAAGGCTATTAAAACACTAAATATCTGTACCTATTACAACATTTTTATTTAATGTAACTACCCCTGGCTCATCTGTTATCTAATGTCTTTCTTGTATACTGTTCATTGTATACTGTATGTATGCTTTTTTTTACAATAATAAAAAAAAAAGTGAAAAAATAAATAAATAAAATAAGCTGAAAGACAACAGAATAACTGAAAAATAATTCACAATAATTGATTGATTGTGATAATTTAATCTCTTAAATTTCTTCCAAGCAAAAACATTCTCTGTTTTCCTCTTTTTAAATGTGAGGTTTTGTTGCTACAAAAAGGTAATTTAAATATATTGAGCTTACAGATATTGTGACAAACATTTTCACAATGTTCTGACCTTTTATACAATAAGTAAACACATAAATCTGGTAATATGTGAAAAAATGAAAGTATGTAAACTAAACTGGGTCTGTTATTTTAATGCACAAACATTGGAATTAGGATTGTGGGTTTTGTGACTGTAACTCCCCCTATTGACAGCTTCACATTACTGCATCAAAGTTGTTGTTTTGTTTTGTTTTTTAAATAAAGGATTCATGCTTAAAAAAAAAAAAAGTTACACTTCCTGCTACTCTCTCTTCTCAATGGCTGTGTCTCAATTCAGGGGCTGCATCCTTGTAAGGACGCGGCCTCGCGGTCTTCGAAGACAAATATTTCAAATACTACTCATGTTATTTTTTTTTTTAAAAGAAAAAAAAGAAAAGGAAACGGAGATTTATCATTATAAGTTGTAAACTTAAGTTGTAAATACTAAATGGAAAAGACAACGTGTAACAATTAACAATATTTTTTATTTTATAACAATACCATATAAAAACATAAACATTTATTAACAATAACAACCATTGTTCTTTTCGCGGGACTGCACATAGATATATATGGAACGTCATGTTCTATAGATATCTATGGGACTGAACAGCGGCGCGCAAAGGATCTTGGAATATATGAGGCCGCTAAGGATAGTAGCGATGCATCCTCAAAAACAGTTAAAACAAGGACGCATTTTGAGGCTGCGTTTGAGCATGCGTTTAAGGAGTCTTCGAATTGGGACAGGCCTTCGCGCGGCATTGTGACGTAACCGGCCTTAAAATGCGTCCTTACAAGGATGCGGCCCCTGAATTGAGACACAGCCAAAGTTGTGCTCACGCATCGTCGGAGGAACGGTAAAAACTTGTAAACACTAGTTATTTATCATGTTCATCTGTTTGAATCCTGTAAGGAAAGAGTTTACATTGTGATTTACCTTATTATTTTTGAAAGAGCTCCGAACTGTGAGGTGTGTGTGTGTGTGTCGAGCTAGAGAGCATGCTAGCTAAAGGGGGAAACTCTTTAATTAGCGCCCTTGGAGAGCGGAATGAGGTATGAAAAAAGTGGAGTGTGTATTATTATTATTATTAGATAGGATATTCTTTAAGAAAGGAGAATGTCATTACTTGTTTATTAGTTAATTGCACATGTCAGGATAAAAGCAATATATTCTTTCTGTGAACAATTACAATATATTGTATTTCATTTAAAAGAAGCATGTGATACACTTGTCATAATAACTTAAAAACATATTTTATTTCATATTTCATCGTTATTAGTTGGTTAAAATGATTTGTATTGGGTGTAAACATGATTAATATGTGAACATGATTTATATGTGAATTATTTGTGAAACTACAGAGAAGCTGTTGAGTTTTGTTTGTTGATTGATTTTGCCTGATTGCTGAAATGGGAGGAGTTACACACAGGGGCCGCAAATTACAAATAAAGGGACTGCAGCTTGCTCTGGTGAGATGAAGCATGCCAGTCAGATGAACTCAAGACTGTGTGTCTGATTATTCAATGTTCCTCCGTTATGTAGGGCCATCGGTGTTTCAAGTCCTTTTATGATGGCAGCATCAACAGAAGCATTTTGTATTTCTTCTGTTTTATTCTGTAGTTCTCACAGTGCTTATGGTGCATGGTGCTCGTTGAGAGGAAGAAACAAATCGACACCCGTTTGAAACTCTGCGTCTTGATCTATAAATCCAAGGGGCCGCTACAGTGTCATCAATAACAAATTAATAAACATGTTAAGGTTAAAAATGGACATTTGTATTGACTCTACCTCCTGATCATCTCTGCTGTCCTCAGACACATTGAGGGTTGTGTTGGATGTGGACGGATGTGATGAGAGATTAGAGCCATCTGATGTGGAGAAGAAGACAAACAGCTGATGTTAAACTCTTCTGGACGTCCTTATGGCCCAGTGAGCTAAGACACACTGAAAGCTGAAACACAAAGTTCCAGTTTAAGGCCGGACAGAGAGATAAAATAGAGAAATAAAATGTATATACATTTTATTTCATGTTTTTAATTTGTAGAGAAACTGAAGCATATAAAAACAATCTCTCAATTTATGGAGAGATTTCAGATTTTATGTTAAAATAAGCTAACTGGCTGCTAGCTTTAGCTTCATATACTAAATATCTGAACATCTAACTGCCAGAGTATGCAAAATTATAAAAGGTCAAATCTTGTTTTAATGACTGATTGGACTTCCTGGACGGTGTTTCCTGTCTCCTCTGTACCTTAACAACACCACCGACACAGCCTCCTGTGTTGTTTCACTCTGAATCTCTGATAAGTGAACGAACGCACCATGATGCATTCAGAGTGGGACAGAGCTTGACCAGAAACTTCAAAGACTTCACAGAGACACAGACTCAATCTACACTAGTTGTTTTTAGATGTGTATTTTGTCACATTCACACTTTGAACTGGTCTCAGTCTCAACTCTCACCTCCTTCATGTCCATCAGGTGTAGCTCTGTTTGGTGTGTTCTCCTCCCTGTAGGAATAAATAGAAACACAGCAGTTATCTGGACTGTCTTATGAAGAGGGTTCAAATAATCAGACTCTATCTCTTCACTAAAGATAACTGCAAAAGTTTTGCTCACATTACAGTAAATTACTGAACTTCATTTCTGATTTCAGTAGAAACAGTCTCTTACTTCATGTGTGAGGGTCCAGCTTCATCTCTGAAGTCTGGAGGAATATGTTTGGACTCACAGGTGGATGCTGGAGACTCTGATTTGTTCTTTTCCTCCACACAACCAACCATCTTCTGGTTTCCAGTCAATGTGACAAGTGAACCTTTAGAATCAGTCAACCTAGACACATATATACAGTAATGTATTTCAGTCAGAGACACTAATGTCAGGGAAATTAACATTTACACTAAATGATCATTCAGTTAAGAGTTGGAGGAAAAGTTTCTGCTGTTTGAGGGAGATTCAGCAGGAGAACTAATCTATATTTAATAAACATACATGAACATTAAATCAGCTTCACTAAACACTTCAGACATGAGGAGGAGGTATACTGTACATCTGTATGAATATGGAAAGGTGTGAGTGGTTAACTGGTGGACAACAAACTGATGAATGAACCAATGATGGTGAAGCATGAATAAAGCAGCTGATGCTGATCAGTTAATGGAAATGTGACTTCAGTGCTCTGCTCCATTTTCCTCTCACACCTTCAATACTAACATAAGAAATTCACTCTACCTGGAAATACTGGATCTGTGATGGAAGCTAACTGTATCATCAAAAAATCTCTGAGACAAACTAATGAGCTCATTAACATGAACTCATCGCTGACCTCAGAGTCTCCAGTTTACAGTCTGGACTCTCCAGAAGATCTCGCAGAGGCTTCAGTCCTGAATCCTGCAGCTTGTTGTTACTCAGATCCAGATCTCTGAGATGGGAGGGGTTGGACTTCAGAGCTGGGACCAGAGAAGCACAGCTGATCTCTGACAAACTGCAGCCCCACAATCTGAATAAAGAATAAATGATGTAGATTAAAATCCATTTATAATCCAATCAGATGTGTTCAGGTTTGAAGTGTGTAGATGAATGATGTCCTCATCAATCAGTGTGTTTACATTCACTACAGTAACCTGGTTACTATAAATCCTTGTGTACATGCAGCAGGTCAGTAATCACATTTCTCCATTAAACTCCACCTTATTCTGGAAGTGTCCCAGAGGAAAAGAAAGTAGAGCAGAGATCTCAATAGTGTCCCATTTATTTCTCTTAAACAACTATGAGATCTATGTTAAACCAAAGAGAGACTGTGACTTATTTCTCCTGTTTCTCATTTGTTTCTCTTCAGCAACAAGATGCACAAAATCTCAACTTGGACTCCTGGTAAGTTTCATCTCATCAAGCTCTCAATTAATTCTCAGATTTTCTCAGTTTTTGTTCCTTTTTTTGATCTCAGACAGATAAATCAGACATCAGAGAGCTCTCTGTATGAACTCTACTCTCATCTCAGCCTCCACAATTCATCTCAGGGTGATCTCAAATAAAGAGCTCTGCAAGCTCTGCATTACTCAGGTCTGCAGTGAAGCCTAGAGAACACATCCTAACTCACTTGTAGAGAAGATGCTGTAGACCAGCGCCGAGGCTTGTTTCCTGACACCTTGTTGACTTTATTACTATCAACACAGTTATTCATAATTAACATCATCATAATTAGTATCATTGCAGACTGAATGAACTGAATGAATAAATAGGCTGCTAGTTATTACTACAAGGTGTTATTACCAAAATCTACTGTGATTAACTTTACTTACTTTACTTTGTTTCATTGACCACTAATAAAATAAACCCTTTAAAACATATTTTTCATGTATTAATTTTACATTGTCAAATTAAAACAAAAATGATTTATTGGTGGCTGGAGAACGATAAAGATCCTATTTCAACGCAGTGTAATATCAAAATAAAACTCCTTCTGATATTATTTTCATCTCCTCATGACTTTTACTTTGTAATAGTTTTGTTTCTGACACTCATCACATCACAAAAGCTGCACGTTGCGCAAAAAGATGTGACCTTTCAACCCTGGATGATGTGCGCACGCATCAGCATTAGATAATCTCATTGGACAGAGGTGTTGTCCATCACACACTCTGCATCCTGATTGGTTGATTTTGAGCTGTTACCTAGTCTATGGAAAGAGCTGGGAGCAAAACAAAACACGTGGACCTGGAAAGAGAAACTAAGCTACATCACTGTTAGTTATAAACTGAGTGAATTGTTTCTGACACTCAGAGTGAAAGTGTTTATGTTGGTTCTGATTCCCTTCTGGTCTAGTTAGCACGTTAGCATCAAACACCTTATGTGATCATGAACTTGTTAGCATTAGCTACATTAGCTATAGCAGTGCTATTAGATAAGGAGAAAATTAACTTAATCACTTGAAACCTGCAGGGAATCCAGCGACCTTGGCCGAAATAATGTAACATTAACTTATTTCAGATAGTGTAGATGTGTAAATTAGCCTCTTAAAATGAGCAGAGTACGCCAGCTAACGCGGTTTTAAAGCTGTAGTGAAAACTCTGGTATCATATTAAACTACGCGACCTAAGGTACCATTGGTACCAAGCAATTAATGCTCTAATATTAAGTTACATTTTGTTGTGGGTGATCTATGAACCATGTTTTTAAAAAATTGTTGTTTGTTGTACTTTCATGTATTTCACAGAAAGAAATGTTCAGCAGGAACATTTAAAAAAGAGATGGCCAAAAGACTGCGCTAACCACTGAAGATGATATGAACCAGACTCTGGTTCACCCAAGGATGACCAACATGTTAATGTAAAGTTTATTATTTTTAAAACCAGTGTTTCCACTAGTTTGACTATTTTGGGGTTGTGGATGGGCAGTGCTTTCACTGTCAACTTCTCTTTTCCTTGTTTCATTTTGTGGTTTAGAAAGTTACTCCTCCCCCACCTTTTGAATGATGATTCCTCTTTAGCAACAGGGTTGCAGTCTTTGACCTATCTTGGCTGCCAGTCTGACTTAGAGCCATCAGCAGTTAGCAAACAATGAACTTCATGGATGTAAGTTATGTATGAAAATAAATTAGGTTCAGTTGTTAAACATTAAGATCAACAATAGTAACAGACAGTCAGTGAACTGACCTCAGAGTCTCCAGTTTACAGTCTGGACTCTTCAGAAAACCACACAGCAGCTTCAGTCCTGAATCCTGCAGCTTGTTTCCACCCAGCTCCAGCTCTCTGAGATGGGAGGGGTTGGACTTCAGAGCTGAGACCAGAGAAGCACAGCTGATCTCTGACAAACTGCAGTCCCACAATCTGAATAAAGAATAAATGACGTAAATTAAAATCCATTTAGTTCATTTAGTCAGAGTGTTTAAAGACGTTGGTGACGTCTCGTCATCGTCTCATTTTAGTGGCTTGATGATTTACATTGAATCTGTTGATTGTGAGAGTATTTATTAATGTCATATTTGTTTATGTGTGGATGGTTGCTTTAAAAACATTGTGTCGTTTTAAAGCTACATCATTTAAACACTGTATCATTGAAATATTACATTGAATGAAATTATTGTAAAAGTGTTTCATTCATGTTAAAATTCAGTTAATATTAAAATGCAGTAACCATTAAAAAGTATTACAATTCATTCATTACCTGATATGAAGCTTAAAATGATGACAGTGAGTTACTTTATTTACTTCATGTTTCATTTAAGGGAAATAAAACACTTTGGAGTTTTTCAATATTTGCAAATATGTATATTTTCCTGTTTATATTAATTTCATATTAATTTATTTTCAATAGAATAAACAGTATTTATAATATTTTCTTTTTCTCTTTTCTTTGTTTAAAGGTTTTTCACCTAATGAAACGAGTAATGAAGCTAATGAGACTAATGAAATACAACTAATGCCATTCATCTGTCAACTAAACTGCACCTGCAAATAAAAGAAGGAAAAAGGAAAAGCTGTTTGTTTCATTGAGTGAATCCAGTTAAACTCTGAGTAGATGGGTCTGTCTCTTTCAAGTGGAGAAGCTGCACACAATCTAAAGGACAAAACCTGAGTCATAAACATACTTTAAACACCTGCATTCATCTGTATGTGTGTCTGTGTGTGTGTGTGTGTGTGTTTGTGTTCTGAACTAAACACATTCATTCATTAAAATACATTAAAGAATATAATAGAAATATTTCTCCTTCATCAAGTAAACTTGATCAGTTTCAAAAAGATATTAGTTGAGAGGATCTTCTGTATACAGATGTGACTCTTTACCAACAATTATAAACATTCATTGACTTTAACAACTAACAGTGGACATTTTCTCACACTTTCTTTAACAATCAGTCATCTGTTATAACTAAACACTAAACTTTGTACAGTAAAAACAAATGAACTTCATGATATAAGTTATGTATGAACATAAATTAAGTTCAGTTGTTAAACATTAAGATCAACAATAGTAACAGACAGTCAGTGAACCGACCTCAGAGTCTCCAGTTTACAGTCTGGACTCTTCAGAAAACCAGACAGCAGCTTCAGTCCTGAATCCTGCAGCTTGTTGTTACTTAGATCCAGTTCTCTCAGATGGGAGGAGTTGGACTTCAGAGCTGAGACCAGATAATAACAGCTGATCTCTGACAAACTGCAATCCCACAATCTGAATAAAGAATAAATGATGTAGATTAAAATCCATTTATAATGCAATCAGATGTGTTCAGGTTTGAAGTGTGTAGTTGAACGACGTCCTCATCAATCAGTGTGTTTACTTTTACTGCAGTAACCTGGTTACTATAAATCCTTGTGTACATGCAGCAGGTCAGTAATCACATTTCTCCACTAAACTCCACCTTATTCTGGAAGTGTCCTAGAGGAAAAGAAAGTAGAGCAGAGATCTCAACAGTGTCTCATTTATTTCTCCTAGACAACATCATGATCCCAGTTCAATTAATCAGATTTAGAATTAATTTCATTCAAAAACATTTTCATTATTTTAAACTGACGATGTAAAAAGTGAACAAACATGTTGCAGCTTGAACGTCCCTGAGCTGTTTAAGTTATATTAAATTATACATTTAATTAAAAACAACTAAATATTGATGAAAAAAAACATACAAATGTTTGCTGTATAAAAAGATATTTTCAGTAGTTTAAAGGAGCTGAGCTGTCAGAAATATAAATAAAGGTAAATAATAAAGAAAAATGTAAATCATTAAACAGTGAACAGGATTAGATTCAACATTCAGTGGAGGATCTTTAAATAAATATAAATAGTTATTTTATTGATCACAAATGATGACATATTAGTAATAAACATGTATCACACAAATAAAACACACTTATAAATCAATATTAGCCTCCAGCAGTGTTAACCCAGAACCAGTCTAAACCAGTTCAAACTGGTTTGATTTTATTTTTAATGAAACAACAGAAAATACAACAATGTGTCTGAAACTACAGATTCACTGTATGAACTGGAGGTGATTTACTGTTAGCATCATTAGGCTACCGTAGCTGATCATATTCTGGGTTATTAAATAATTAATTTACAATCAGAATATTAATAAATACAGATGCAAATAATCAATAAATAACATAAAAACATTCTGCCAGCAGGAATGATTCATATATCTCTGAGCAGCACAAAGTACACAATGCAGGTTGTTATCAATGTGCAGGTGCTTGTCAGATATCTAATATAATATAATACAATATAATATAATATAATATAATATAATGTGATATAATATAATGTATAATATAATATATATAATATAATATAATATAACAGGCTGCAGTGATAACTGAGCATCTTTATTAGTATCAGCACAGTGAACATGTGTAGAGACACAAACTCTGAAAAGTCGCTGCAGCTGATCAGCTGATCAGAAACAGACGATGCTTCTGAGTAAAGGACGTCTCATTCTCTGAAATCGTATCTCGTTTCTCCTCCGGTGGTTACCGTGGTTGCATGTAGAGGGGAACGTGGATGCAGTTTGAGAGGATTGAGAAGCTCTACGTTTGCTGTGATCAGAGAGAAGGCTGTGATGCTTTCTGTAACGTTGTTCCTCACAGAGTCACACGAGCACAGGAAGCTAAACTAACACACATCCGATGAAGGCTCTGTTTATGGAGAAACTAGTTCATATTCTGTCTCATTGTTTTCGGATGAAAAAAGAAAAAGAGATTTTATTGAAGTTGTGATTTAATGAAGTAGATTTAGTCTTTGTAATGGGAATTCTTATTATTCATCTTCTCTGATACAAATGAGTAACTATGTCATATGATTAGGTTTATGTGTGTGTCATAGTCTGCTGACATGCAAAACACAACAGAAATAGACACACACAGCAAGCAACAGCTTATCTCACCAGCCATTCAACAGAAGAAAGAATTTCTGAAATTTTTATTTGTTTTGGTTTCCACTTCCCAATGTATTCTTGTGACAAGAATTCCCCAAACAAATTCCCTTGTCAGATATGGTAGGGAAGACCTAATGTATGCTTATCAGTGGAAGATTCCAGACACTGCACTCAACTCTGTCAACAACACACTGATACAGGAGGCCAAGACACTCACTATAGACACACACACTGACATCATGACATCACAAAGTCTCCACTGCACTTCTCGCAGGGAGCAGACAGTGAGTTTGAGGAAGCATGGTATCGGACAGATCAGGACAGACACACACTCAGACTAAACTGGTTATATTGGACCTGTAATCAATTTGCTGGGTCAGTAACTTTGTCTAATCCATCTTTTCAAACTCTGTTCAGGATACCACACTCCGACCCCCACGTTTCACTGGTCAAACCCAAAAATAAAAGGTGGGAGGACTTGGGACCTTGGATAAAAACATGCAATGAGGCTTCCGGGTGGGAAAAAACATCAGATCCTGATGTTGATTTCCATCCGTATACTGCGGAAAAGACTGTTGAGCTCATTCCAGACACAGATTTGAAAACAGCCACAGAGGTAAAAGATTCCTTTGATTCATTTTTCGGCAATCACATTTTCATAAAAGACATCTCTGAAATTCCTGAGTTAAGTCAGGTACCATCATGTTTATGGGCAAAGCACAAATATGATGTAGGATTGATTAAAAGTGCCGAACCAGTTGTGATCACACCAAAATCCTCATACAGACCATGCAAAAATCAACATCCTTTGAAAAAGACGCAGTCGAGGGCATCAAACCAGTGTCTGAATCCCTCCTTGAAGCACGAGTAATCGTTCTATGTGAAAAATCTCCAGTGCGAACACCAATCTTTCCTGTAAAGAAAATCACAGATGCTGAGCAACCCGATGAGTGGAGATTTGTACAGGATCTGTAAGGAGTAAATGCAGCGGTCCATGTGCGCGCCCCGAATGTACCAAATCCCCACACAATTCTCTCTCAAGTTCCATCTGACAGTAAATGGTTTACTGTTGTTGACTTCACAAATGCATTTTTCAGTATCCCAGTGGATAAAGATAGCCAATAGACAACCTAGATTCACTCAACCTACCAGCTGGTAGTGCTCTTTTGCAATATGTGGATGACCTCATGATTTGCTCTCCCACACAGGAAGCCTGTGTACAAGACACACTTCCTCTCCTGAACCATCTGGCTGATAACAGTCACAAGGCCAGTTTGTCAAAACTTCAACTTGTTTCAAAACAAGTCACTTTTCTGGGTCAGGTGATAACAGCAGAGGGCAAAATCCTCTCACCCAAACGAATTGAAGCAATCCAAAACATTTCACAGCCTGAAACAAAGAAACAGGTTATGAGTTTTTTAGGAATGATGTTATATTGCAGACAATGGATCCCAAACTATTCAGAAATGTAAACGCTTTCGCTCATGGGAAGGGTCTCACAGCAAAAGACAAAGTCATTTGGACACCTGAGGCCGTAAAAGCCTTTGTGGATTTGAAATTGGCATTACAATCTCCTCCAACATTGGGCCTTCCAGATTGCACCAAACCATTCACACAGACTGTTGACGAATGGGGTGGGTACATGACTTCGATACTGAAACAAGACCATGGGGGACGACACAGACCTGTAGCCTATTCCTCAACAAAACTTGACTCGGTTGCTGCAGGACTTCCTACATGTCTAAGAGCTGTGGCAGCTGCTGAAAAAGCTGTGATAGCCTCACGTGACATTGTAAGCTATGCTGATCTCACCCTACTGGTACCACATGCTGTTTCAATGATTTTTCTTGAACATAAAACTTCCCACCTGTCAACAGCAAGGTGGCTCAGATATAACACAATTCTGCTTGACATGCCTAACATCACTGTTAAAAGATGCAATGTTCTTAACCCTGCAACTCTTCTCCCTACAGCAGACGATGGACAACCACATGACTGCCAGGCAGTAATAACTTGTAACAGATTTGACCTGTTTAATCATATGGGGTGCCAGTCAGAGTCCAGTCTGTCAAATAATAAGTAACAAAATGAAAGGTCAAACCATACAAAACCATAGCCAGCAAACAGTAATTACATAAATTAAATCCAACTCCACAGCAATGCAAAACAGACAAGCAGACAGTTCACTTCAAAGTCAAAGTCAAAGTCGGCTTATTGTCAATTTCTTCACATGCCAAGGCATACAAAGGAATCGAGAAGACGTTTCTCACTATCCCACAGTGAAACAGATAAAGTGCACAGGCACAACAGATAAGACAGATATTTCCTAACACTAAAGAGTAAACATTGAAGTGCAAAACAGATAAGACATTTACTAATAATATAAAAAGAAAAAGAAAAAATAGAATAGATAGACAGTAAGATAAAATAAGATTTTTCGAGTCTACTTTTGTATATGTAGGAAGTAGCAGCATAAGTTTCTGTATAGTTAAGTTGTGGTAGTGCAAAAAGGAAGTAATGGCAGCAAAAAAGGCAGTAATGGCAGTGCAAAAAGTAAGTAATAGCAGCAAAAAGTTCTGTAAGATGTATTTTTTAGCAGAAACAGTGCAAAAACAACAGTCAGTAAATAGCAGCAATTTCAGTGTGTGTGGGGGGGGGGGGGGTTCAGCTTTCTGACAGCCTGGAGGATATGGCTGGAGGGAGTGAGGGGAGAGAGTTTAGGTTTCTGACAGCCTGGTGTATGAAACTATTTCTGAGTCTTTCGGTGCGGCCACGGAGGCTCCTATACCTCCTTCCAGAGGGTAGGAGGGTGAACAGACTGTGTGCGGGGTGGCTGGTATCGCACACAATAGAGGTAGCTTTACGGATGAGGCGTGTGGCGTATGTGTCTTGTAAGGAGAGGAGTGGGGCACCAATGATCTTACCAGCTGTATTGACTATACGTTGCAGTGCTTTCCTGCTGTATGCAGTGCAGCTACCGCCCCACACAGTGATGCAACTGGTCAGGATGCTTTCAATGGTGCCCCGGTAGAATGAGTTCAGGATGGGTGTGGGAGCTTTCGCTCTCTTGAGCTTGCGCAGGAAGTAGAGGCGCTGCTGGGCTTTCTTCGCCAGTGATGCAGAGTTGGTGGTCCAGGAAAGGTCCTCATTGATGTGCACCCCCAGGAATTTGGTGCTGCTCACTAGCTCCACAGCAGCACCTTCAATGGTCAGTGGTGTGTGTTCGGTGTGGCCTTTCCGGAAGTCAATCATAATCTCCTTTGTTTTGCTGACATTCAGCAGGAGGTTGTTGTCACTGCACCACATGGTCAAAAGGTTGACCTCCTTCCTGTAGTGGGTCTCGTCGTGCCTGGTGATGAGACCCACCAGAGTTGTGTCATCCGCAAATGTCACCATGTGATTGGTGCTGTGGGTTGGTGTGCAGTCGTGAGTCAGCAGGGTGAAGAGCAGGGGACTGAGCACACAGCCTTGTGGGGCCCCTGTGCTGAGCGTGATGCTGCTCGAGGTGTTGTTGCCGACTCGTACTGCTTGTGGCCTCTCGCTGAGGAAGTCCAGAATCCAGTTGCAAAGGGAGGTGTTGAGCCCCAGCTGGTCCAGTTTACAGATGAGTTGTTGAGGGATTATGGTGTTGAAAGCTGAACTTAAGTCTATGAACAGCATTCTCACATATGAGTCTGCTTTTTCCAGGTGGGTGAGGGCTGGGTGAAGAGCAGAGTAGATTGCGTCCTCTGTGGAACGTTTGGCCCGGTAGGCAAACTGAAAGGGGTCCAGGGTGGGGGGGAAGTCATGACTAGTCTTTCAAAGCACTTCATGATGATGGGGGTCAGTGCCACAGGGCGATAGTCATTGAAGCAGGATGGAGCCGGTTTATTTGGCACAGGTATAATGATGGAGGACTTGAAATGTGATGGAACAGCAGCTTGACTCAGAGAAGTGTTGAAGATATCCGTGAAGATATCCTTAAGCTCCTCTGCGCAGTCCCTCAGTACACGGCCTGGAATATTGTCTGGGCCTGTTGCTTTGCGGGGGTTGATGGTGGCGAGTGCCCTCTCCACACTTTCAGCAGACAGGCACAGAGCCTGGTCGTGGGGGGGGGGGTGAAGTTTTCTGAGGTCTTTTGTTGTTTGTTTTCTCAAATCGTGCAAAGAAGCGGTTGAGGTCATTGAGCAGAAAGATGTTGTCATCGCAGGTCTGTGATGCAGGCTTGTAGTCCGTTATGGTCTGGATGCCCTGCCACAGGCTGCGCGTGTCTCTGCTGTCCTTGAAGTGGCTGGTGATCTTTTTTGAGTAGTCCTGTTTTGCTTTCTTGATGCTACGGGACAGGTTTGCCCTCGCTGTTCTCAGGCCAATTCCATCCCCGGCTCTAAAGGCTTTGTCTCTGGCCTTCAGCAGCTGGTGGACAGCCCCTTTCACAAGATAATTAATTTTGTATATAATCTGACTATTTCCTCTGCTCTGGGCTCACTCGTGCCATCTCACTCTTGAGACAGCAAGGAGTCCGTCTGCAGACGACCGAATAAACTCTCAGAAAGACAATAAACGACTTTGTGCTTTTTGATACAAAATACTGCCAGAACATCTTTTAGTTAATTTAGTCACAGTGTTTAAAGACGTTGGTGACGTCTCGTCATCGTCTCGTTTTAGTGGCTTGATGATTTACGTTGAATCTGTTGATTGTGAGAGTATTTATTAATGTCATATTAGTTTATGTGGAAGGTTGCTTTAAAAACATTGTGTCATTTAAACACTGTATCATTTAAATATGGAATTGAATGAAATTATTGTAAAAATGTTTCATTAATGTTAAAATTCAGTTAATATTAAAATGCAGTAACCATTAAAAAGTATTACAATTCATTCATTACCTTATATGAAGCTTAAAATGATGACAGTGAGTTACTTTATTTACTTCATGTTTCATTTAAGGGAAATAAAACACTTTTTTTCAATATTTGCAAATATGTATATTTTCCTGTTTATATTAATTTCATATTAATTTATTTTCAATAGAATAAACAGTATTTATAATATTTTCTTTTTCTCTTTTCTTTGTTTAAAGGTTTTTCACCTAATGAAACGACTAATGAAGCTAATGAGACTAATGAAATACAACTAATGCCATTCATCTGTCAACTAAACTGCACCTGCAAATAAAAGTAGGAAAAAGGAAAAGCTGTTTGTTTCATTGAGTGAATCCAGTTAAACTCTGAGTAGATGGGTCTGTCTCTTTCAAGTGGAGAAGCTGCACACAATCTAAAGGACAAAACCTGAGTCATAAACATACTTTAAACACCTGTATTCATCTGTGTGTGTGTGTGTGTGTGTGTGTGTGTGTGTGTGTGTGTGTGTGTGTGTATGTGTGTATGTGTGTTCTGAACTAAACACATTCATTCATTAAAACACATTAAAGAATATGATAAAGAAATATTTCTCCTTCTTGATCAGTTTCAAACAGATATTAGTTGAGAGGATCTTCTGTATACAGATGTGACTCTTTACCAACAATTATAAACATTCATTGACTTTAACAACTAACAGTGGACATTTTCTACACTTTCTTTAACAATCAGTCATCTTTTATAACTACACACTAAACTTTGTAAGTAAAACATAAATATGGAAAGAAATGAACTTCATGATGTAAGTTATGTATGAACATAAATTAGGTTCAGTTGTTAAACATTAAGATCAACAATAGTAACAGACAGTCAGTGAACAGACCTCAGAGTCTCCAGTTTACAGTCTGGACTCTTCAGAAAATCACACAGCAGCTTCACTCCTGAATCCTGCAGCTTGTTGAAGCTCAGATCCAGCTCTCTCAGATGGGAGGAGTTGGATTTCAGAGCTGAGACCAGAGAAGCACAGCTGATCTCTGACAAACTGCAGCCCCACAATCTGAATAAAGAATAAATGATGTAGATTAAAATCCATTTATAATCCAATAAGATGTGTTCAGGTTTGAAGTGTGTAGTTGAACGATGTCCTCATCAATCAGTGTGTTTACATTCACTGCAGTAACCTGGTTACTATAAATCCTTGTGTACATGCAGCAGGTCAGTAATCCCATTTCTCCACTAATCTCCACCTTATTCTGGAAGTGTCCCAGAGGAAAAGAAAGTAAAGCAGAGATCTCAACAGTGTCTCATTTATTTCTCCTAGACAACATCATGATCCCAGTTCAATTAATCAGATTTAGAATTAATTTCATTCAAAAATATTTTCATTATTTTAAACTGACGATATAAAAAATGAACAAACATGTTGCAGCTCGATCGTCCCTGAGCTGTTTAAGTTATATTAAATTATACATTTAATTAAAAAAAAATAATAATAACTTTATCAAAAAAACATACAAATGTTTGTTGTATAAAAGGACATTCTCAGTAGTTTAAAGGAGCTGAGCTGTCAGAACTATAAATAAAGATAAATAATAAAGAAAAATGTAAATCCTGAAACTGTTAACAGGTTTTAGTTTTAACATTCAGTGGAGGTTCTAGTATATAAATATTAGGACTGTTAGGTTACCGTAGTTACATATAGAGGGGAACGTGGATGCAGTTTGAGAGGATTGAGCAGCTCTACTGTTGCTGTGATCAGAGAGAAGGCTGTGATGCTTTCTGTAACGTTGTTCCTCACAGAGTCACACGAGCACAGGAAGCTAAACTAACACACATCCAATGAAGGCTCTGTTTATGGAGAAACTAGTTCATATTCTGTCTCATCGTTTTCGGATGAAAAAAGAAAAAGAGATTTTATTGAAGTTGTGATTTAATGAAGTAGATTTATTCTTTTTAGTTCATTTAGTCACAGTGTTTAAAGACGTTGGTGACGTCTCGTCATCGTCTCGTTTTAGTGGCTTGATGATTTATATTGAATCTGTTGATTGTGAGAGTATTTATTAATGTCATATTTGTTTATGTGTGGATGGTTGCTTTAAAAACCTTGTGTCATTTTAAAGCTACATCATTTAAAGTGTTTCATTAATGTTAAAATTCAGTTAATAAAATGCAGTAACCATTAAACAGTATTTAAATTCATTCATTACCTTATATGAAGCTTAAAATGATGACAGTGAGTTACTTTATTTACTTCATGTTTCATTTAAGGGAAATAAAACACTGGAGTTTTTCAATATTTGCAAATATGTATATTTTCCTGTTTATATTAATTTCATATTTATTTATTTTCAATAGAATAAACAGTATTCCTAATATTTTCTTTTTCTCTTTTCTTTGTTTAAAGGTTTTTCACCTAATGAAACGAGTAATGAAGCTAATGAGACTAATGAAATACAACTAATGCCATTCATCTGTGAACTAAACTGCTCCTGCAAATAAAAGAAGGAAAAAGGAAAAGCTGTTTGTTTCATTGAGTGAATCCAGTTAAACTCTGAGTAGATGGGTCTGTCTCTTTCAAGTGGAGAAGCTGCACACAATCTAAAGGACAAAACCTGAGTCATAAACATACTTTAAACACCTGCATTCATCTGTGTGTGTGAGTGTGTGTGTGTGTGTGTGTGTGTGTGTGTGTGTGTGTGTGTGTGTGTGTGTATGTGTGTCTGTGTGTGTGTGTGTGTGTGTGTGTGTGTGTGTGTGTTCTGAACTAAACACATTCATTCATTAAAACACATTAAAGAATATAATATAGAAATATTTCTCCTTCATCAAGTAAACTGGATCAGTTTCAAAAAGATATTAGTTGAGAGGATCTTCTGTATACAGATGTGACTCTTTACCAACAATTATAAACATTCATTGACTTTAACAACTAACAGGGGACATTTTCTACACTTTCTTTAACAATCAGTCATCTTTTATAACTACACACTAAATGAACTCACATCAGAGTCTTGAGTCCACAGTTTGGACTCTCCAGTACAGCAGACAGAAGCTTCACTGATGAATCAGACAGTTTGTTGTGACTCAGGTCCAGATGTGTCTGATGGGAGGAGTTGGACTTCAGAGCTGAGGTCAAAACTTCACAGTGAGTCTCTGAGAGTTCACAGTCAGAAAGTCTGTAATGACACATATATTACAACATCGTTATCATGAAAGAGGACACTTTATATTTACTTCTTACATTTGATGAGAGAACAATTTGACATCCTCTAATGTGACTAACATTTGCTCTAACATGAGGACTATGATTAGTGTAATAAACTGTAAGTTAAGGAGTGTTTGTGTTGGAGCAGACTGACATCACAGTGAGAGGAGGACACAAAAAGCAGAGTTTTTCCTCACAATGTCAAAGACACTGAATTGAACAAATATTTAAATGTTCTTCTTTAGATTTCTACAGGCTGCTTTGTGTTAGTTTAGTGTTAGCTGGACTTCAGATGGATTATTTTAAATATGAGTAATGATCTCTGCTTTCATCCAGCTGCTCTGCTGTTACTTTCTCTGTCTGCAGTCTTTTATCCTGCACATGCTCACATATAAAAAGCTGATACCTGAAGAGAAATCAGAGTTCTCCAGAAGAAATCTACCTGTGGAAACCAGGTTTCTCTAATCCCTGACCCTGATTACAGAATAAAAAGCGACCCACGGAGGATTTCCGGTTGAGCGGCGGCTAAGATGGCAGCTTAAGAGAGAGTCTCCCCCGACTACTAAGATTTAAGTGCCCATTAACTCGACGAACTCGATTTGAAATTGACGGAAAAGCATGGTTAAGGGCAAGACTCCATTGCGAGACAGGCAAAGGAAAACCAGATCTGGGAAATTTGCACAGAATACCGAAGCACACGGAAAACAGAGTCCGGAGTCGTCTCAAGCTAGCTCGGCTAATGATAGCGGAGAGGAAGACGAAGCTAACATGGAGGCTAACCTGAAAACCATTCTCGCTGAGATAAAAGATTTCCGACAAGACAATAAGCAACAACTCCAGGAAATCAAAGAGGAGATCGGCAAAACCAAAAAGAGACTTGACGAAGTAGAAGACCGTGTTTCTAACACGGAGGAGAGAATGCAGTCACTAGAAGAAGTGACGGAGGAGCTAATAAAACTACAAGCACACCTGGAAGAAAGACAGGACGACCAGGAGGGAAGATCCAGACGAAATAATATCAGAGTCTATTCCGTCCTGGAGGGGTCAGAGAACGAGTCCTCATCAATGATAGAGTTTGTCGGAAAACTGCTAAAACATGGCTTGTCTCTGACGGAAGACGTGGATCTTCATATTGAACGTACACACCGGGCACTTGGACCCGCGCCAAGAGAAGGAGCACCTCCGAGATCCATAATTATTAAGTTTCTGAGTTACAAGACGAAAGAGAAAATCCTACGAACAGCGTGGCAGAAAAAGGGCTTTATGTGGAAAAATAAACAAATTAATTTGGACAATGACTATGCACCGAGTGTGTTGAGGAAAAGGCAACAGTACATGGAAGCTAAGAGGGTGCTGAAGGAAAAAGGGATCCGCTTTCAGACACCCTTCCCGGCCAGACTTCGAGTTTTTTACGCGGAAGGGACGCGCACCTACAACACGGCCGAGGAAGCAACGAAGGAGATGGCAGAGAAGGGGCTGCCGGTCACAGTGCTGAAACCACCCGAGACGCTGCTGGAGCGGATCCGGAGGCTGTCATGGTCGGTGAGCGGCAGACGGGAACGTACACAGACACACACACGCCGAGGTCAGACGGTCAAAGACAAGCTCCAGAGATTCAACTGGGACCCGGAGCAGAGAGGTCAAGATACGGCCGAGTAGAAAATGATCACGCAAGTATTGTTTAAAAGGAGTTCGATTAGATTTGGACGTTTTTGATTAAAGCTCGGACATTGTTCGGCTATCTCTGAGAAGCAGAAACTCACTCCTCACTTCTGTGTTGTTTAATGAACGAGTGTAAAAGACTCTGAATGATGATGCTAAGAAAACACCCCCACTGCCAGAAAGAATGTTTAAAGCAGTAACTTAAAGAGATAGAATTTTTTTTTTTTTTTTCATGTAACCATGTAACACACGTAGCCTAATTATTACATCAAAGTGACGTATATAGGTGGGAGAGCGTAAAGGTTATTAATAATATTATTTTTATTTTTTTGTTTATTTTTCTGGGGCATATTCTCTGTGCAAAGCTTCCCTTTTTTTGACTTCATTCAGTTTTCAAAGAGCCTAATCTAGGGTGATTGATATGTCGGGGGCACACCTGTGGATGAGATCTTGGCTGAATCCATTACAAATGAGAGGCTTTCCCTCTCCAGGGCCGCACTTAAACACCTCACACAGGGTTTTTCTTTTAACCCCACCTTTGGAAACCCTAACGAATGTTCTCAGTTTATAAGAGTTCAAAACCTCATTGGTTGTTGTTCTGTTCATGTGTTTGCTGCAGTTCAAAGCAGAAATAGAGATGTCACACAAACTCTATCTGAAAACTGGAAAACAAATCTTAGTAATGGTACTGGCAAGTAATATGTTGAAAGTGGTCTCCTTCAATGTAAATGGATTACTTAATCCTATTAAGAGAGGCAAGATACTGTCAAAACTGAGAAGGGAGGGTGCTCAGATAGCATTCCTTCAGGAAACGCATTTATCTGAACCTGAACATGCAAAACTGGGACGAGGAGGCTTCAAACATGTATTTTATTCATCCTATAAATCAGGACATAGAAGAGGGTCTGCCATTCTTATTTCAAATCAAGTCCAATATGAACACATTTCAGAGAATAAAGACAAGGAAGGCCGATATGTAATGATAACGGGAAGGATCGAAGGGCTGATGGTAACTTTGTTTAGCATATATGCTCCTCCTGGGAATGATTGGACCTTTTATAAAAAAATATTTGATATGATGTCTGCGGAAGCTCAGGGTGTGCTTATATGTGGAGGAGATATGAATATTAGATTATCCAGAATGGAATCTTCCACCTCCAATTTAGGACATAACAAATCCATGATTAATAAAATAAACTTAGTAATGAAAGAAATTGGCATAGTAGACGTTTGGAGAGAGTTTAATCCCACAGCCCGTGACTACACTTACTTCTCTGCACCTCAATCTACTTATTCAAGGATTGACTATTTCTTTGCATTTAAGAGAGAACGATTGAGAATTCAGTCATGTGATATTGGAACAATAGATGTGTCTGATCATGCACCAATATTAATGACAGTTGATATTGGTAATAACCTAAAGTCTACACTATGGAAATTGAACTCAAGTATATTGAATAACCCCCAGGTAAAAGAAAAGTTAGAAAAGGCTATAGATACCTATTTTAAAGAAAACAATAATGGAGAAGTGTCTCCTCCTATGGTGTGGGATGCATTTAAGGCGGTCCTGATGGGGAAAGTAATTTCTATTTCCTCATCACTAAAAAAACGTAGACAGGAGAGGCTCAATTCTCTATACACCAAACTCAAAGAATTACAAAAAGAACATCAAGCTAAACCAGGGACCAAAGAAGTATCAATTAAAATTAAAGCCGCAAGCGGCGATGGCGGGCCCTCGCTCACCCATGCCACCACGGGGCCTGAGGCATGGCGGGGCTGTGGCGTGAAGCAGAAAGTGAGAAAAAACCTGGAAGGAGGCCAAAAATGCAATGTTTCGTTCATCCAGTAGGGGGCAGTCACAGGTAGTTACACATATGGTCTGGTGTGGTCTGGTGTGTTCAGGGCGGCCACTCATCAGTCATGTGAAGTTTGGAGTGAATTGGACAAAGCATGAAGGAGTTATGAGAGGTTGATGGTTCATCCACCAGGGGGAAGTAGAGTGTAACAAAACACAAGCGGTTGCGTTCAGGGTGGGACAGTGATTACACATGTGAAGTTTTGTGGAAATCGCACAATGATGATGTAAAATATGGCACTTCCTGTTTCCACTAGGGGGCGACACGAGTGAGATCGCCTATCAGATGGAAGAGGTCTCCACCCTGGACCTGTGTATCAATTTTCATGATGATACGTGTTCAATAAAGCCATCAAAAAGCCAAACGTATTTTCATGGCGAGAAATTGATGGTAGCCACGCCCCCACAGGGACGCTATTACTCGTAGCTTCACAGTGTTCATAATGTAGCTTCACCAACTGGTTCTGCATGTTTTAGAAGTGGAATGAAGTTGATGGGGTCAACTATGTATTTTTCATGAATTTAAGTTCACTTCCTGTTACCACCGGGGGGCGCTATGGGTTACGTGGGAAGTTAATATATCGGGACGTTCAGGGCGGAGCCATCATCGTGTCCAGCAAGTTTGAAGCTGATTGGATTAAGTATGTGGGCGTGAGAGCCACTCGTATGTACATGGCGAGCACGCCAAAGTTAGTTGAGCCCTGGCAGACACGCCCTTTGACCTACGGATGCGCAGAGCACAACTTAAGCTCAGCTAGGTCTGGAGATGTTGCGTACCTAATTTGAACTTGATCGGGCGAACGCTGTGGGAGGAGTTAATTTTAGGCAGGAAAAATCAAAACCAAAATGGCCGACTTTTTGTTGGGTTGAGGTCATGAGGTCAAGAGGCTTTTTTGCATATGTAGGTATAATACATATGTGTACCGAATTTTATGAGCATAGGACAAAGTTAGCAAAATTCCCTATGGGCATTTTTGGACTTTGTAAGGGGCGCTATTCCGCCATTCTGCGTCGACCATGTGCGACGACCCAAAAATATCGAATTTCGGATGAGGCCGGGCATCCGTGCAAAAGTATAAGCATTTTCGCATTTGCGAAAGGGGCGAAATTGGGGCACGAAATGTCGGAATAATAATAATAATAATAATAATAATAATAATAAACATTACAATTTCAATAGGGCTTTCGCCAGGCGACTTGCAGTCGCCGCTCGGGCCCTAATTAAACAACTGCAAAACGAGATAGATGACATAACCACAGAAGAGATTAAAAAGAAACTGGTATTTCTTAAACAGGGGTACTATGAGGCAGGTAGTAAGGCAATGCAATTGTTATCATATAAATTGAGGAAACAACAAGCAGACGCCACTATTAATAAGATAAGATGCCCCCAGACTAAGAAAATACAGCATAGATCAGAACAAATTCAACAAAGGTTTGAAAATTATTATAGGGAGTTATATTCACAACCAAAATTAGATAATGAAGACGAGATGAAGAATTTTCTCGAATCCCTAAATCTTCCCACAATTACACAAGAACAAAATAAGGTCTCGATTGCGGATATCACTGAAATAGAAGTCAAGGCAGCAATATCAAGACTCAAACCACATAAGAGCCCGGGTTCGGACGGCTTCACAGCCGAATGGTATAAGTCTTTCAAGGATCAGTTGTTTCCAAAACTGTGCCAGATATGTAACGGAGCACTCAAAAAGGGAGAGATTCCCCCCTCATGGAAGCAAGCTATAATCTCGGTAATACCAAAGGAAGGCAAAGATTCATTAGATTGTAAACAATATCGACCCATCTCAGTGTTAAATCTAGATTATAAAATTTATATGTCAATATTGGCTAGAAGAATTGAAAAATGTTTGCCATCTCTCATTCATTTTGACCAGACTGGTTTTATCCATGAGAGACAGACTCAAGACAGCTTGAGGAGGATGCTACATATTATGTGGCATATCCAGCAAAACAAGACACAAGCTATGTTAATAGGGTTGGATGCAGAGAAGGCGTTTGATTCAGTAAGATGGACTTTTCTGTATAAGGTGCTAGATAAATTTGGTTTTCACTCTACTCTGATAGAAGCTTTCAAAGCTGTATATAATAATCCAACAGCAAGAATAAAAATAAATGGCAGCCTCTCAAATTCTTTTGTTTTGGAGCGTTCCTGTAGACAGGGTTGCCCCTGTTCGCCACTTCTTTTTGCCCTTTTTATAGAACCTCTCAGTCAATATATTAGGCAAAACAAGCAAATCAAAGGTATAAATATAGCAGGACAGGAACATAAAATATCCTTATTTGCGGATGACGTGTTAATATTTTTATCCCAACCATCAACATCCCTAACAACTTTAATGTCGTCTCTGGATGTGTTTGGTATCAGGCTATAAGATAAATATTAAGAAAACTCAAGTTATGACTCTTAATTTTAATCTGCCAGATGATTTGGTAACTAAGTACAGCCTGAGTTGTAACAAAAAATCAATGAAGTATCTGGGAATTAATCTTACCCAAGATATTACAAAATTATTTGAAGCCAATTATATACCTCTTAACCTTAAAATTAAGTCAGATATCTCCAGATGGAATCACTTACCTTTTCTCAGTCTAACTTCAAGGATTGAATCAGTCAAAATGGTGATTTTACCCCGCCTGTTATATCTTCTCCTATCACTACCAATTGAAATAAGTGATCGACAGTTCATTGAATGGCAGAAATTAATTTCTCGATATATCTGGATGGGTAAAAAACCAAGGGTAAAATTTAAAGTAATGCAATTATCAAAAGACAAGGGAGGAATGGCGCTGCCAAATTTAAAATATTACTACTGTGCGGCTCAGATAAGAAACCTGGGGTATCTCTGTGACTCGCAGTTTAGAGCCAGGTGGAAGGAAATAGAAGAGGGAGGCTCTGTGGATCCGCCCTTACAGGCAGCAATGGCAGACAAAAAATGTGTAGACAGTCTTGCAAATAAGGATAACCCCTGGATAAAAGTAACACTAAGAACCTGGCACAAGGTTGTTAGGAAATACAATTTAAAGGGTGCAGAAAACATATTACGTTTGTGTGCTTATGACACGGATTTTATTCCAAATAGGACAGACAATAGATTTAAAATGTGGTCAGAAAGGGGCCTTACGGCTTATTGCTGCTTTATACACAATGGGTCTGTGAAAAGTTTTGACGATCTCAAAAGGGAATATGATTTAGAGAGGCAGGATTTTTTCAGATACCTCCAAGTAAGGAATCGATTAAATACAATTTTGACAGAGGACCAGAGAAGTGACATCCTGAAGGTTTTTGTTTCAATTTATAAGTCTGGGTGTGGAAAGAAATTAGTATCTAGATTATACAAAGGTTTCCAAGACGCCTCAAATTCCAACAGCCTGCATATTAAATGTAGATGGGAAAGGGAGGGAAATTTGGTCATATCTGAGGATGAATGGGAAAACATTTGTACATTACAATGGAAAACCACATCCTCACATAACTGGCGAGAGTTTGGATGGAAAAACATAGTGAGATTTTTTGTAACACCTGCTCAGAAGAGACACCAGGGTAGTGGAACAAATTGTTGGAGGATGTGTGGTTCAGATGTGGCCAATCATTATCATTAGGGCCCGAGCGGCGACTGCAAGTCGCCTGGCGAAAGCCCTATTGAAATTGTAATGTTTATTATTAGGGCCCGAGCACTGACAAGTCAGTGAGGGACCTATTGCTTTTGCCAGGATTCTTATTATTATTAGGGCCCGAGCACTGACAAGTCAGTGAGGGACCTATTGCTATTGCCAAGATTCTTATTATTATTTTTCACGCTCTTTGTCCGCCACTTTGAGCGCATTTTTGGTGGCCTGAACATACATGAAAACTCATGAAATTCTGCACACACGTCGCAGCTGGTAAAAATGTATTTAATTTAACGTGATTGGACGCAAGCGTGGTAAGGGGACTCGCTAGCGCCCCCTAACGTCGGGTCATGTGACCACAAATCCTCTCGGATCGGCATGAAATTTAAATATGTTACAGCTCTCATCGGATCATTGGGAAATTAATTTTGTGGAATTTTTTTACCAAACAGGAAGTCGCCCACGCGGCGTGGCGTGCACCGATTTTCATTTTTCGAACAACGCTTTGAGGACTTTATGATGTTCACAGAATCATGAAACCTGCCACGTAGGTTTCAAATCATGAGCTCTTTCATCTGATATCACATTTGCCCAATATTTTGCCCCAACAGCTCAGTAGCGCCCCCTAATGCCTTTTACCACTTAGCATGTACTGACAAGCTCTAAAACTCACCAAATTGGACACACTCATCAAAACTCACAAATATTATTTTTTGGTATAACCACAACCTTTTAAGTGGCAAAATGACTCCCCCTAGAACATTAAAAAATGAAGCCCCGCCTTCTACATGCACGTACATGAACGAAATTTAGGATTCATATATATCATGACCAGACGCACAAAAAAAGCCTCTTGGACCCATACCCTAAGTCCAACAGGAAGTCGGCCATCTTGGATCACAGGTGCATTTTTTCCGCCATTTTCCCCATTTCCAGGCCTTGCACTTTAACGAACTCCTCCTGCAGTTTTGACTCCACAGACTTCAGATTGGCATTGTATCATCCTCAGACCTTGATGATGTAAACTTGACGACAGATTTTTCCTACGTTATACCAGGTGGGCGTGGCAGTCGTTTGTTTGTATAAACAAACAACTCCTTATAACTCCTCCATACATTGTCGGATGTTTATACATGCACTGCGTAAAATGTCACACCTGGTGACGCCGTTTCAATTTCAACATCATTGGGGGTGGATGTGGCAAGGGGTCTCCATAGCGCCCCCTAACAGCAGGTCATGTGACCACAAACTTTGTCTGATCTTCGTGAAATTTACAGGACTCATAGCACTCATGGGTAAACCCTCAAATTATTTTTTTCAAATTTTTCGCTCTAACAGGAAGTGAGTTATTGTGCATTTCCTGCGTCAATTTTCCGTTTTTCCCTCTGCGTTTAGAGGACTTTCCCATCTTCACAGAATCACCAAATTGCCCACATAGGTTCACACTCAGGCGCAATTTAATTTGAGACCATAACTGCCTCTGGGCGTGGCACAACAGCTCAATAGCGCCCCCTAATGCCTTTATCCATTTTGTACATTTTCCCAAACTCCTACACTCACCAAATTGTACACATACGTCAACAGTCACACATATTGACTACTGACAAAGTTTGGGATTTTTAAGTGAGAAGATGACTCCACAGCGCCCCCTGGAAGATTTCAAAGTTTAAGCCCCGCCTTCCACATTGACATAGAAAAATGAAATCGACAAGGCCTATGTATTATGTCCAGACGCACAAAAAAGCCTCTTGGACCCATACCCTAAGTCCAACAGGAAGTCGGCCATCCAGGCTAAAATGTTCAATCTGGATCATTTTTATTATTATTATAGTTGTACGCCTTTTTGACAGCCTAAACATGCCCCAAAACTCACCAAAACTAATTAGGTTCAGTTGTTAAACATTAAGATCAACAATAGTAACAGACAGTCAGTGAACTGACCTCAGAGTCTCCAGTTTACAGTCTGGACTCTCCAGAAAACCAGACAGCAGCTTCAGTCCTGAATCCTGCAGCTTGTTGTTACTCAGATCCAGCTCTCTTAGATGGGAGGAGTTGGACTTCAGAGCAGAGGCCAGAGAAGCACAGCTGATCTCTGACAAACTGCAGTCCCTAAATCTGAATAAAGAATAAATGATGTAGATTAAAATCCATTTATAATCCAATCAGATGTGTTCAGGTTTGAAGTGTGTAGTTGAACAATGTCCTCATCAATCAGTGTGTTTACATTCACTGCAGTAACCTGGGGCCTCATGTACAAAGACGCCCGTGGATTTCCTACTGAAACATGGCGTATGCTCAAATCCAGAAAACGTTGTACGCACAAAAACATGTATGAATCTTTGTGTACGCATGAATCCAAGCACATTTCCTTTGTACATTCCAATCAACGTGGAATTGATTGCACACCAACCACTCCCTGTCCACGCCCCCATTTAAATACGCAAATCATATTTAAATGGGCCCTGCACCTGAGATTCCCCTCTCTGCACGATCAGAAAATTGAACAAAAGAATGAGTAAGACGGGAAAAAAGAACTTCACAGAAAGCGAATGTGAGACGCTACTCACTGAAGTGGAGGCGCGCAAAAATGTACTCTTTGGCACGCTGTCCTCCGGCATAAACAATAAACGGAAGAGGAGTGAGTTGGAGAGTGTGTGTGAGGCTGTAAATGCTGTGGGGTCAGAAAAGCGCACACACGCTGAATTGAAAAAGAAGTGGTCCGACATCAAGGTGGATGTGAAGCGGAGGACGGCTGCCCACCGTCAAAGTGTGGCCAAAACAGGCGGGGGGACAGAGAAGTGGGGCCCACTCCGTTTGAAGAGAGAGTCGCCACAATTGTGGGTGACACTGCTCTCTCAGGGGTGGTGGGAGAATAAATTTCACACTTTACGCACAAGGTTATTAACATGAGTACTTTGCACACAGAGACAATCAGGGGCTTGTTAGAAAGATCTGAAGCTGTAGTTTAACCAGCAAGTCACTAACTTTAAGCACTGACTAGTAATGATGCTGTGAAGACGGGATAGTATTTGGGGGCGCACGTGCTCAATGTGCATCACAGGGATTAATATTAGGACAATTAAACAAATACATTATTTACTCAACAAGAAGCCACCCATCGTGGACAGTACCAGCTTGTAGTTTGTTCCCAACCATGCTGTTATTCAGAATCTATGAATCGTACGTTGAACCAGGCCACCTCGCCACAATGTTGGTTAATTGCATTTTTGCATCACATATGATCTGTACATTGATCGAATGAAAATGTTTCCTGTTGACATATACAAATTCATCATGTGATGGTGCTTTTATAGCAATGTGTGTGCAGTCGATAGCTCCGATTACATTAGGAAAACCAGCTCTCGCTGCAAATTGCGCTTTAATGTTGACCTGTTCAGCTGCATTGTATGGGCATTGATATAGACCTGGCTGACATGCAGATAATTCCGTCCCACACGGCTGGCATGGCTCGGCTCAGGTCGACTGGCACAGTCCCGATCGGTCGGCCAGCTCCCTCTGGAATGCCCCGGTTGCTAGGAACCCCAGTGTGGTCACTGGTCAGCACCTGTATGGATACAGGCAGCGCATGGCTCCTCGCTGTGTCACGCTCCAAGGCCGGCAGCAGCTCTGCGCACAGTTCCAGGAGGATTGCCCTCGGGAACCTAAAGCGGCTGATGAGCCAGTTTTCATCATGTGCCAGTAAATCCTCTTTGTCTCTGAACACACGCTCTCTTCGTATTGCACCATTTATAATGTCTTCTAATACTGCTAAAGCAGCCATTGTTGTTAACGGTATTTTCTGCACCACTGATGTAATTGCAGACACGTAGGTGTGTTAATTGTTCATGTGTCTCTGATGCGCACATCACTCAGTCTGAGGACTAACAGTTTCCCAGCATCACCTCTAAGTGTCACCAAAGGATCAACAGCTGTAGAAACGTGCGTACGCCAGCCATGAAGTTGGCGTGAGGCACCGCACATTTCCACGGTCATTTCACTCTTGATACATCTGAATTTGCTGTGAAAAAGAACGTACACCACGTTTTTGTGCGTACGCACCCTTTGTACATGAGGCCCCTGGTGTACTGAATGAGAACAGAACTCTGTCCGCTTCCTCCTGCTCCACTGCAGCACAAATGGACAACTCAGGAAATATGATTAGATGATCCTCTGCGGACTCTGCCCCTAATGCTCTCCTAAAAGAACCAGGAAGTCCATTCATCACCTCCTCCACCAGTTTGTCCAGGAGACGCAGAGACTAAAATTCAGTGTCTTGACACAGCCTACCAGCAGTTTTCCACTGACCCGCTGACCTCAGTCCTGCCAGCTTCGTCAGCCCAGCTGTTATAAGGATCCTCTAGATAAATCCTTGTGTACATGCAGCAGGTCAGTAATCACATTTCTACACTAAACTCCACCTTATTCTGGAAGTGTGGCTCACTGATTTGAACTGTATTAGTGAGAGAAGATGCTGCTTTATGACTTTTAGTGTTTTTGGTGTGAGTGTTTGTGTCTGAGCAGGCTGACATCACAGTGAGAGGAGAACACAAAAAGCAGAGTTTTTCCTCACAATGTCAAAGACGCTGAATTGAACAAATATTTAAATGTTGAACTTCTTTAGATTTCGGTGTGTGTGTGTGTGTGTGTGTGTGTGTGTGTGTGTGTGTGTATGTGTGTGTGTTCTGAACTAAACACATTCATTCATTAAAACACATTAAAGAATATAATAAAGAAATATTTCTCCTTCATCAAGTAAACTTGATCAGTTTCAAACAGATATTAGTTGAGAGGATCTTCTTTATACAGATGTGACTCTTTACCAACAATTATAAACATTCATTGACTTTAACAACTAACAGTGGACATTTTCTACACTTTCTTTAACAATCAGTCATCTTTTATAACTACACACTAAACTTTGTACAGTAAAACATAAATATGGAAACAAATGAATTTCATGATGTAAGTTATGTATGAACATAAATTAGGTTCAGTTGTTAAACATTAAGATCAACAATAGTAACAGACAGTCAGTGAACTGACCTCAGAGTCTCCAGTTTACAGTCTGGACTCTCCAGAAAATCACACAGCAGCTTCAGTCCTGAATCCTTCAGGTTATTGTAACTCAGATCCAGTTCTCTCAGATGGGAGGAGTTGGACTTCAGAGCTGAGACCAGCGAAGCACAGCTGATCTCTGACAAACCGCAGCTCCTCAATCTGAATAAAGAATAAATGATGTAGATTAAAATCCATTTATAATCCAATCAGATGTGTTCAGGTTTGAAGTGTGTAGTTGAACAATGTCCTCATCAATCAGTGTGTTTACATTCACTGCAGTAACCTGGTTACTATAAATCCTTCTGTACATGCAGCAGGTCAGTAATCCCATTTCTCCACTAAACTCCACCTTATTCTGGAAGTGTGGCTCACTAATTTGAACGGTATTAGTGAGAGAAGATGCTGCTTTATGACTTTTAGTGTTTTTGGTGTGAATGTTTGTGTCGGAGCAGACTGACATCACAGTGAGAGGAGGACACAAAAAGCAGATTTTTTCCTCACAATGTCAAAGACACTGAACTGAACAAATATTTAAATGTTGAACTTCTTTAGATTTCTACAGGCTGCTTTGTGTTAGTTTAGTGTTAGCTGGACTTCAGATGGATTATTTTAAATATGAGTAATGATCTCTGCTTTCATCCAGCTGCTCTGCTGTTACTTGCTCTGTCTGCAGTCTTTTATTCTGCACATGCTCACATATAAAAAGCTGATACATGAACAGAAATCAGAGTTCTCCAGAAGAAACCTACCTGTGGAAACCAGGTTTCTCTAATCCCTGACCCTGATTACACAAACCAGGTTTCTTGTTTGTTGTGTAGATTAAAATCCATTTATAATCCAATCAGTGTTCAGGTTTTAAATGTGTAGTTCAAGTGAAAGTGGGTCATAAAAATATTTGAAACACCTGCATTGATCCCTCTGTGTGTGTGTGTGTGTGTGTGTGTGTGTGTGTGTGTGTGTGTGTGTGTGTGTGTGTGTTTGTGTGTGTGTGTGTGTGTGTGTGTGTGTGTATGTGTGTGTGTGTGTGTGTGTTCTGAACTAAACACATTCATTCATTCAAGAATATAATAAAGAAATATTTCTCCTTCATCAAGTAAACTGGATCAGTTTCAAACAGATATTAGTTGAGAGGATCTTCTGTATACAGATGTGACTCTTTACCAACAATTATAAACATTAATTTACTTTACCAACTAACAGGGGACATTTTCTACACTTTCTTTAACAATCAATCATCTTTTATAACTACACACTAAACTTTGTACAGTAAAACATAAATATGGAAAGAAATGAACTTCATGATGTAAGTTATGTATGAACATAAATTAGATTCAGTTGTTAAACATTAAGATCAACAATAGTAACAGACAGTCAGTGAACTGACTTCAGATCCTCCAGTTTACAGTGTCGACTCTCCAGTACAGCAGACAGCAGCTTCAGTCCTGAATCAGACAGTTTGTTGTGACTCAGGTCCAGATGTGTCTGATGGAGGTTGAACTTCAGAGCTGACAGTCTACAGTCAGAAAGTCAGTAATATATTACAACATTGTTATCATGAAAGAAGACACTTTATATTTACTTCATATATTTGATGACAGAACAGTTTGAACATTTTTCTTATAGACAGAGAGATACACTGAGAGAGAGAGAGACAACAGCAGCAATATCATGAGCTCCTGAGAAAATCTTCTTTTTGTGTGTTAAGGTGAGATAAACTCATACTTTTCTGAAAAAATTGGAAGTAGAAAGTTAGAAACAAGAAAGAAACAGTTATTTTGAGAAATTACCTCTGTGGAGGCAAGAAACAGCAAGAAAACAGCAAGAAACCTGTGAAAATACTGCTCAACTGAAAAGCTTTAACCAATTGACAGTTAATCTAGCTGTCCTGCTGGTTAACTGACACCAAGCTCAGAAGATGAATTCAGCTAAAGATACAAGTGAGTGAGATCATCAGAGAGACAACATAACCTACTAAAGGATTTACAAAAATTATAAATATTATAACTGCTGAATAATAAATAAACTAAACCTAGCTTGGTGTTAAAGCTAACAGCTAGCTATCAACAACAAAAGCCCTAGCAACAGTTACTAAGGAGTAGTTACAGCAGCAGCAGCAGCAGAATTACATGGCTTCAACCACAGTGTGTGCAGAGGCTATTCCACTGTTAAATCCATGAGATGTTACAAATGAGAGTGCCAGGAAGTGATACAAGCAGAAACGCTTGAAAGAAAGACCAGAGACACTCTTTTCTGATCTATACAAGAGTGGAGATGTCAGCAGTCTGATCTTACTCACAGACCAACCATTCGCATGGCACGCTGCCATAAATGCCCATTATCCTCATGTAAAGAAAGAGGGGATCTGTAATGGCTGGAAACTAAAAATCAAAGAGGGAGAAGACCCAGACAGTGTCATGATGACAGTCAATATATATAAGAACGGGACCATCATGGTGCAAGGAAACCGCAAGCAGTTTGAGATTGACTTCATCCTTATAAAGAAGAGGGCCCAACAGGAGAAGTCTCCCCCCACTGTCAACACCCACACCCTGCCAGACAAAGACACCACCCCTACTTCCAGCTGCCCTACTAGGGACCAGCCCCCTCAGGAAAATGAGCCCACCAGCCCAGAACAGGTCCAGGACCCCCAACTGAACCACACCACCAATGATATAAAGGTGAAATTCACAGAGCTGGAGAAAGAGCTTGTACAATTGAGAGAGATGATCAGCCAGCAGCCAACCCTGGAAACCACAGTGCAGCAAGACACCTCTACTATCAGCACACAGCTGACCAAGCTGAGTCAGGACAGAGACAGCTACAGGACAGAGCTGACCATCCTGAAGACTGAAGTAAGAGAGCTGCAACACGACAGAGAAAACCACATGGTACAACTGAAAGCTCTGTCAGAGGAGCTTCAGGAGAGAGAGAGACCCCCCCAACAGACCAAGCAGACATCCTACCTGCTGCTAACAACATCACAGAAGAATCAGATAATCAACCCCCCACCACAGAGCCCCACTCGCTGATTGAAATGAGAGACAGAGCATAACAATATTTATACAGAGCTTTCCCATTCAACATGTAGAGGTCTGCAGAAGCAGCATTGTTATAAACCAACAACGGTCCCGTCAATCCAGTGTGGTCTATTGTAAGACCCAGTTCAGGGAATGGATCCCTTCCATCGGGAGTGTCTATTCCAGAAAAATAGTCCTGTAGCATTTCCATTTCTGGACTACTCAGTCTTTTAGTCCACGTGTTCAAAATGTCTCTGGTGTGACGATGCGACTGCAGGCCCAACAGAGAAGCTACTGCCTCTATGTTGTTGAGTCCTGCACCTGCAGCATCCACTATGCGTCTCAACTTCACTGACCTAGCTGAACACAAACGCTTGGTGAGACCAGGTCTACTGTTGTCTTGAACATCCAATCAGGCCCCGTGGATTAGAGGCTCCTCCAGGAGCCAGAACAGTGAAGCTGCAGGTTCCAGTCTGTTCCACTTAAAAAGAGTCCATGCCCTAAAAAGGCCCTGATAAAATGGAGTCAGATCACACAAACGTATAAAACTACAATTCATTAAAAACAAGGATGCCTCTAAATTCAGACATGCAACACCCCTTAAAATGATGCTCGTAACTGGTTTCCATACCATGTCATCATTACCTGTGAGGTACCGTTGGATAAACTGTAGTCTAAAAGCTGCTACTCTGCTCCCCAGGTGTACCAACCCCCCCCCCCCCCCCTCTTCCTTGGGCAGGTAAAGTACACTCTGTGGAACCCAGTGCAAATTATCCCAAAAAAATTAACCATAATGGTCTGCACTTTTTGCAGCAACCCAGCAGGGGGCTCCATACATTTTAACCTATGCCATAAAGTTGATGCCACTAAATTATTAATAATCAGAAATTCTTCCCCTGTACGACATGTGAGGTAACAGCCATTTCCACTTGGCCAACCTCCCCTCCACCTTCTCCACCACTCATTCCAAGTTCTTATTTACAGTCTGATCATCCCCTACATATACCCCAAGATACTTCAGGCCTCCCCTCTTAAGCTTAACCCTCCTGACAGCTTAGGTAGACCGGCAGACCAACTCCCAACTGCTAAAGCCTCACTCTTTGCCCAGTTGACTCTTTCAGCTGAGATTACTCCAAATGCTTCAACAATGTTACCTAACTTTGTGACATCATCCTGATTCTGTACAATAACAATAATATCATCTGCATATGCAGATAAATTAAAACATGTATCACAATCAGATAAAAACAAACCATAAAAAAAACCCGGATATTGTGCAACATTGGCTCTATTGAAAGTGCATATAACATACCAGACATAGAGCAGCCTTGCCCTATCCCCTGAGTTACTGTAAAAGGTTTACACAAACCACCATTCATTTTCAGTACACTCTCAATGTCCTCATACAAAACCTTAATCTTGGCAATGAAACCAGGGCTGAGGCCGAACCTTTGCAAAACTTTCCAAAGCCTTTTCCTGGTCCAGAGAAATCAGTGTCCTCCTGTTCAAAGACCACCAAACTGCTGCAGGATGCAGCAGGACAAAGGTCTCCACACCAGGTCTGTTGGCCTAGTGAGCAGTCTTTGGATGAACTGGAGGCGGAAGGTGGCGCCCCTGCTGGCCAGATGGGCCAGGCCTTGTCCTCCCTCCTCCTTTGGTAAAAAGAGAACACTCTGAGGAAGCCAATGCAACCTGTCCCAAAAAAAATTCACTAAAAGTCTCTGAACCTGAGACAGCAGAGATGCTGGAGGATCAACGCAGGCCAACCGGTGCCACAGAGCGGAATAAACCAAATTGTTGACTATTAAAACACATGCTCTGTAAGACAGTTTTTTAAAAAGCCATGTCCACTTCATCAGCCGACCTGTAACTTTTTCTAAAACATTGTCCCAGTTTTTCTTTAAAAACTCTTCATTCCCTAAAAACACTCCCAGATATTTCAGTCCTCCTGTCTGCCAGACCAACCCTCCCGGTAGCCTGAGCTGATCCCTCAGCCTGTCCCCCACCATGATGGCCTCGCTCTTCCCCCAGTTCACCTTTGCAGAGGAGATACAGCCAAAACATTGTACAGTGTGCTCTAAAATATTAATATCATGCTGAGAATTTACAAGGACAATGAAATCATCGGCGTAAGCAGACAATTTAAAAGAAACATCACGGTTTGGAAAAACAACACCACTCAGGTCATTTCGTAGTTTGTGCAGCAGAGGTTCTATAGACAGAGAGTATAACATGCCAGAGAGAGGACAGCCCTGTATGACCCCTCTCTGAACACTGAAGGGAGCACTCAAACCTCCATTAATTTTGAGCACACTCGCAATGTCACTATACAGAACCTGGATCTTGGCTATAAAGCCTGGGCTGAACCCAATAGCAGCTAGAGCTTGCCACAGGTACTGGTGTTCAACCCGGTCAACAGCCTTTTCCTGGTCTATTGAAATCAGACCAGTATCGACAGCCAATGAGCCAGAGACCTCCAAAACATCACAAATTAAAGTGACGTTGTCACTTATTAGCCTGCCGGGCACACAGTAAGTCTGGTCAGTGTGCACAACAGAGGACATCACCCCTCCCAGTCTCATGGCCAGAACCTTGGAGAGAATCTTATAGTCCGTGCACAGCAGCGAAACGGGCCTCCAATTTTTCAGCTCCTGCATGTCCCCTTTCTTATGAATCAGGGTGATGATTCCCCTCCTGCAGCTCAGAGGCAGCCGTCCTGTTTCCAGGCTGCTTGAGAGTACTGCCAGCAGGTCCTCCCCCAGAACTGACCAAAACGACTTATAAAAGTCAACAGGTATGCCATCCAAGCCTGGAGCTCTTCCATTCTGTAGACTCATCAGAGCCTCATACAGTTCAGGCAGAGTTACCTGAGACTCCAGCTTTCCATTGGTATCAGTATCTACCCGAGGGAGACCAGTGAGGAAGCTACTGGACATTGATGGTTTTGCCGTGTATTCACTCTTAAACAAATTCGCCGCCACCAGATTGTAGTGAGTGAAACACCTTTCTCTGTCCATTCTTCCTCTCCAACCCAAAGAAAAACTGAGAGGGGGCGTCCATCTGCGAAACGTTAAGAAAACGTGACCTGACCAGAGCTCCCTGTGTTGCAATGCCCAGCAGGTTGGCCGGAGCCGACTTTTTGGATTTGAGGGAATCAAAAAGCCCTCGATCTCCTGTAGAATCTGCCAAACCCTGCAATTCTATCACTTGAATCTCCAGGTCCTTCATAGATCTGGTTAAGTCTTTAGTGACATTGCGAGTGAACTGCTGACACAACTGTCTAACCTGAGCTTTTCCAAAATCCCACCACTGTTGTATACAGTTAAAATCCTGCTTGCATTGTCTGTGAGAAACCCAAAACACTTCAAAAGCTGCCCTGAAATCCTTGCTATGCAGTAAAGTGCTGTTAAAATGCCAATAGACACTCTGTAAACGCACATTTTTGATAAAAACAGAGCTATAAACAATGCAGTGGTCAGAGAAACCTACTGGGTTGATGTGGCAACGTCTAATGTCTAAAACAGTACAGACGGTCCAACCTGGCCAGAGATATCCTGTTGTCTTTACAGTGACTCCAGGTGTACTGCCTGTGAAGGTTATGGATTTTCCTCCACACATCTGACAGCTCATGTGCTTCAGTTAACTGTCTGAACCTGCGTGATGAAGCAGGATGAGGCTCATGGTGGTTTCTGTCTAATGTTGGGTTCTCAGTGCAGTTAAAATCACCCCCTAAAAAACAAAAACTCCTCACTGTTACAGTTCCTGATAACATCACATAACATGTCCAGTACTGCTATTCTTTGGACTCCGTTAGTTGGAGCATAAACATAAATAAAAACTGCTTTCACCTGTTCAAACTGAGCTTTAACCTTCAGTAAGCAGCCTTTAATAACTCCCTTTACAGTAAAGAAAGCAGGCAGGAAGCTCCTGGAGAACACAATCCCCACTCCTCCACTACAGCTGGACTTATGGCTCAGGATGACCTCCCCATTACATCCCCTCCTCCAGTCACTCTCAATATCTGTGGTGCTGTGTGTCTCCTGAACCATCATCACATCGATGTGCTTTAACTCCATGAGTTTAAAGAGAGCAGCTCTTTTACCATCCTCTCTAGCTCCATTTACATTCAGAGTGCCTATTTTAAATTCACACATGGAGAGAGAGAGGCTACAGGGAAAAACAAGAAAAAAATATAACAGTAAATAAGAGTAACACAAATACTTCTTAAACATCCACATGGATTTCAGTTGTTCGTATCTGGTGCACCAGTTTCCTTAGTCTGTGGACTTCCTGTTCAGAGATGACATCGTCACCAAAGTTTGCAGATTTCAAAGTCAGGGGCCTCGCTGATTTAACAAACAGTTTCAGATCAGGGAAAAATTGTTCTAATTTCACAAGTCTGTGACCTTTGGTTGCTCTGAGAAACTTTGTAATCTCAGCAGGAGAATAGTGACTCTGCTGGTCGTCCTGTGTCAGAGAGAAGTCACTTTCTGACTCTACTGATGGTCTCCCTGCTTTCAGTCCTTGTTGAATTTTGAGTGACTTTGCTTTGCTCTGAACAGGTTCCTGATGTTTCCTCTTTTGTGACACTTTCAGTAAATCATCATCAGACATTTCCTCATCTTCAAAATAACCATCACTCTCTGATGATTCATCACTTTCACAAGTAACATGTATATCAGCCGGTGTTTCTGGGCTGTTTTCAATCAGTTCTTCAGAATTAGTCTCACCCTGCCGACCCGGGCAGAAACGGATTAAATGCCCCTCTTCACCACACGCGAAACATTTCATGGTATCTGATGAAGCGAAAACCATATAATTAAACCCGTCCACCTTAAAATTAAACGACAGATTCAGATCAGCAGAGGTATCTTTTAACATCATGTACACCTGTCTGCGGTGACACACTACGTGTTTGAGCAGGGGAGATTTACAGCCCAAAGACACCATCTTAATAGCAGACACGAGCTGTCCATAGCGAGACAGCTCATTGATCAGGGTTTCATTCTTAATAAACGGGGGAACGGGAGAACAGGGACAAAGGTATCGTGGATGACTACACCTGTCTCGACCACATCGTTGACTTTAGCCGTACTATCTAGAAAGATAACGATAGCTCCATTCATGCGGGAGGCAGACCTCACACTCCCGCATCCCACCACCTATCTCACCGCTAAACTGGGCTCCTCCACGGAGCAGTTGACAGCCGGCAAAAGTTTGACAGCATGCCTGCGGGTCAGCTTCTCAAACTCCGCACCACCCTCCACCACGGGCATAATGCCCCACCGAGCCGGTAACCGGCCACCAAACCAAACTACACCCCAACTACACTTAGTGACAAACTACAGAAACTATGTGAAAGAAAAATAAACACATGAAACGGATAGAAAAGTTTGAAAACTTCAAACACGCTAACGCAAGCTCACCACACTCTCACTCAATCCGCCATTCACTCAGAGAGAGAGAGAGACAGAGAGAGAGAGAGAGAGAGAGAGAGAGAGAGAGAGAGAGAGAGAGAGAGAGAGAGAGAGACAGAGAGAGAGAGGTTGGTTATATATCATTCATCTTAACCAGTAAGCTACCAGAACACTCCCAGTTCAGCTGATGGTTTCTCACTGTGCTTCAATGAAACATTCTCATTACTCTCTCTCAGACCTCCAGACTTTTCATCTTAGTTTTAATTTAATTTGCAGATGAAGGAGAGAAAACAGCCATCAGTACTGATGTTTCCGTGAAATCATAGATCTGTTTAGAACATTATTGTATTTATAACATGAGACAAAATGATGATGATGATGAATTGTGATATGGATGCATTGTATCTCAGTGATTTTGTTTCTGTGATCACTACAAGCCAAAATCATTAATAAAAATAAGATTTGATTAATTTCCCAGTTCTAGGAAGATTTAGTGACTTTTGACAAAAACAAATTAAACAAATAGCCTGAAAATATTAAATTACATGATTAAATATTAATATAATTAAATATTAAGATTTGCATGACAGATGACTGCATGAACTGTAGTTGTCAACTTTCTTCTCTGAGAATCTGTCAAACTGATTCAGCACAAACACAGTTAGATATGATTGTATAACTGATCTTGGGAGATGTAATCCCTCCAGTGTGTTCTGGGTCTGTTGTAGATTACAGCTAAATGGAAACTAGTTCATTATTTCTTTCCTTCATATCTACACAACAATCTTCATGAAAACGTTTCACTGAATCATGTTCAGGTCAGTTTACAGTAGAAACAGTCTCTTACTCTGAGTCTTTGGGTCCAGGTTCATTACTGAAGTATGGAGGAAGACTTTTAAAGCAGTCACTCTTCATAGACAGACAGCTGGACAGTAGAGACTTTGCGCCGTCCTCCTCTTCTTCCTCTTTCTCCTCTTTCTTCATCTTCTGGAGTCTGAGAGGTAAATCAGGAACACTGGAGACACACACACATACACAGTATAATAAACCCAGTCCTGCCTCTCAGCTTAGTAGCTTCTTATTAGTTTACATGACTTTAACTACAACCATGTGTGTTTTCTAGACAGAAACAGCAAGAAAACACCAAGAAACCTGGAAATGACACATGATTAAATATTAATATAATTAAATATTAAGATTTGCATGACAGATGCATGAACTGTAGTTGTCAACTTTCTTCTCTGAGAATCTGTCAAACTGATTCAGCACAAACACAGTTAGATATGATTGTATAACTGATCTTGGGAGATGTAATCCCTCCAGTGTGTTCTGGGTCTGTTGTAGATTACAGCTAAATGGAAACTAGTTCATTATTTCTTTCCTTCATATCTACACAACAATCTTCATGAAAACGTTTCACTGAATCATGTTCAGGTCAGTTTACAGTAGAAACAGTCTCTTACTCTGAGTCTTTGGGTCCAGGTTCATTACTGAAGTATGGAGGAAGACTTTTAAAGCAGTCACTCTTCATAGACAGACAGCTGGACAGTAGAGACTCTGCTCCGTCCTCCTCTTCCTCCTCTTTCTTCATCTTCTGGAGTCTGAGAGGTAAATCAGGAACAATGGAGACACACACACATACACAGTATAATAAACCCAGTCCTGCCTCTCAGCTTAGTAGCTTCTTATTAGTTTACATGACTTTAACTACAACCATGTGTGTTTTCTAGACAGAAACAGCAAGAAAACACCAAGAAACCTGGAAATGACACATGATTAAATATTAATATAATTAAATATTAAGATTTGCATGACAGATGCATGAACTGTAGTTGTCAACTTTCTTCTCTGAGAATCTGTCAAACTGATTCAGCACAAACACAGTTAGATATGATTGTATAACTGATACTGAATCCGTTTGCTGATTGGCTGATCCTCTGTGCTCACTATGAAATGTCTCAGAAACTTTGAGAAAAAAAGGATCCATCTATCCATCCTCTGTCTTAACTGGGTCAGGTCACTGTGGTATCGGGCTGAGAAGTGAACCCCCCCCAGCTGTTCCCAGACCAGCAGAAAGATGTAATCCCTCCAGTGTGTTCTGGGCCTGTTGTAGATTACAGCTGAATGGAAACTAGTTCATTATTTCTTTCCTTCATATCTACACAACAATCTTCATCTGAATCATGTTCAGGTCAGTTTACAGTAGAAACAGTCTCTTACTTTGAGTCTGAGGGTCCAGGTTGATTTCTGAAGACTGGAGGTGAATCTCTGGACCAATCACTCTTAATAGACACATAGCTGGATGTTACAGACTCTGCTCCGTCCTCCTCTTCTTCCTCTTTCTCCTCTTTCTTCATCTTCTGGAGTCTGAGAGGTAAACCAGTAACACTGCAGACACACACACATACACAGTATAATAAACCCAGTCCTGCCTCTCAACTTAGTATCTTCTTATTAGTTTACATGACTTTAACTACAACCATGTGTGTTTTCTAGTCATCACAAAGAGAAACTTTGTTTTAAGGTGAAGGTTAGGGTTAGACATTTAGTTTGTGAATGCATTATGTCAGTGAAGGTCCCCACAAGCACATAAACACAAACATATCTGTGTGTCTCCATTAAAAGTCACTGTGAGTTTTCTAGATTCACTTCAAGCTTAAAGTGCGAGCTGTGAATTTAATTTAAGAGCTTTCTGTAAACTGTTTGTTTACTGTTACAAACACCAACATGAAGACTTCCTCATTGTACTATAAATAATTATTTTCCAGAAGCAGCTTTAACAAACTCAGAGTCTAACGCTGAACAGTCGATGAATCCTGAGACTGGAAACTCAGAGTTTGTGTCAGAACAACTGATCAGAGATTGTCCGATCAGCTCTGAGTGTTTCAGTGAACTTGGCTTGTAGTTGCCTGTGGAGACTGTGACAGCTAATTAAAGGGTGTTTCCCAATCTCTTAAATTGCATCCACGCTTCCCTGACTTGTGTCTTAGTCCCGCCCAATCAATAAAGGGTGTGTTGGCAGGTAAAGACTTTTATGGAGGCTGCTCTCATGTTTCCTCGCTCCTCGAGCTGAAATAAGTGGGACGACCATCAAAATGACGTTTCAGACCAACTTCCAGTTCAGGCGAGGAGCAAGGAGACATCAGTTAAGAGAACTGAGAAGCACTCTATGAGCTGATGCCTGTCTAGCCCAGTTTAACCAGCGCGCCCCATCAGAGTGTGAAATGTGTCTATCTAGGGATCTCCTTTTTCTCTTTAAATAATCTGTATTTTTACAGCTGCCCAACATTTGATAATGAATTCATAACTAAAAGTGGGAAGCTTCAGCAGCCGGTCAGTCTATTTGTGTTCTGCTTTAACTTTATCATTGATATTTTTAGTGATCATATGTGTATTATGTCAAAGCAAGTTGTCAGTAATAGTCTGGCTCCATTATTATTTCACAGGAGCTGGAGGTGCCCTTCCCACTTAACCCGGTGCGGTTCAGCTATAACATTCACAAAGAATAGTTTAAAAAACAGGAGTAAAATCAGTGCAGCAGAACCAGAGATATCATATCTTTTATTCCACGTTCTTCTTTCCTGTCAATGCCTAGTGCCTACATTACCCACAATACAATGCAACTCTATTCACTTACTATACAGATTGAGGTGTGTTATGCTAGTAAAAGCTAACAGCCCCACATTTTCACTGCAATGTTACATTATATATTATTTTAAGGCTGACACATAAATATGCAGCTGGTTATAAGGACACAATGTCCTACAGTACACTCCGTACAGTTTCCATCTATATAAATGATTTAAATTAGCATATAATCAGATTTGTAGTTAAGATAATAATCTATAAAGTCAGTAGTTACTCCAGCTGTCAGATACATTTATTTAGAGAGTTTAATATTCATTTAAGAAATGTATTTGAGTAAAAGTATGAAGGAGAATAAAATGGTGACTAAAGTTGCTCTCTAGTAAAGTAAAGTAACCATAACTAACAAGTAAATCACCTGCCGTTTAACTTGTACACACACAAAGAAAGAGTTTCTTCTCAGCTCAATGAAACATAAACCACCTCTGTTGTCATCATGGCTTCCTGCCCATCACTCAATCTGAACTGCAACATTTCTAAAAACTTGTTTTGTACTCTTAAGCTGTTCTTTCATGAAATAAACTAAAACCAGAGTTGAGCTTCCTCTACGTCCTCATGTCTGATCATCTCTCATGTTACAATATCTAAAAAAGTGTGTGACGACCTGCTTCAGTTACAACTCCTCCATCATTATTCAGCTGTGATTGTTCTACGTCATCAGTCCCTGTTACAGTAGGACGGCCCGAAGA